>NC_135548.1:14490732-14693232 GCF_045843805.1 Urocitellus parryii
TGCATCTCCTACCCCATCAGTATGCCTGGAACGGTTGCTGACTGGCAGAGGATTTGGCTGCTAATTAAATAATTGTATGCATGGCAGTGCTCTTGCCTGATTCAATAGATGAATATTAATCCTCAGATAGATATGTTTGGCTGGTATTGAAATATCTTAGCAGTTTCTATGTGTGATTTTAACTGGTACTTTCAGCATGATAACGCCAAAAAAACCTATTTGTTTCTACAAGTAACCCTAGTCTTACAGGATTCCCTGTGTTATATAACAAGTGTCAATGGATTATACTGACATCAACAATTGCATCACAGACTTATTTTCAGATTTCCTTTATATCGCTAAGTAATGTTTTCTACCTTAAAAGTCACATAAACATTAAAATAGATGCTTCTCTTTTTAAAAAAAAGCAATAAACACCTTTAATCCCTCTTTTTTTTAGTATAGTCAATAACCACTCAATATGAAGGTGCATTTATAATAAGTTAAAAGTTTAGATAATAATTTTTTGGTTTATAAAAAAAACTTAAAGAGGATTTTAAAAAGCACTGTTCTACATATATTCATCTATGTACAAGTACAAGAAAAACTAGGGAAACTTGAATAATCAGTGGATTGTGTCAATGTCAGTATCCTGGTATTGAAAAATGCCACCATTGCATGATACTGGGTAAACAACGCAAAAAAATGTCCATTATTTCTTTCAATTGCATTTAATTCAGAATTAATCTCAAAATTAAAAGTTTGATTTTTTTCTAAAATTACACTATTTCTTAGTTGATTACTCCATGTGACATTTTTTGTTGTTTTCCCTTTTTTCTTTTTAGGTATGGAATTTTTTTATCTCATTTGCCAGTGATAGATGTTGGCATAAGTGTTAAAGCCTCATGGGATGACTTAGCTGAAGGACACAATGAACTCTCTCAACTCTGACTGCAGACAAACGAGATGACAACAAATGGATCAGATTGCATGCTGATCAGGAGTAGGTGCTCCAAGTCAGCTTGCAGAGAGTCCACTTTGGGTTTCACAAAGTATAGTATTTGGTCTCCATTCTCAAATATTTGGCACCAACTACCAGCATGAGCCACCACACATATCTTTTCTATTACTAATGTGTCCGTGTCATTCATGAATCCTGCTTTCTCAACTGGCCTTAACCAGCAAGAGTCAATCTTTGACAGTAGTCAGTCAGTTCTCATGTGCCATTTTTCAACCCCAGAATATCCACCTTACATAGTCATATATTGCCTGGAGTACTATTCTCAAAGTGTGGTTTACACACCCAGTCTAGCAGAATTTCCTGGAGTGGCCCCACTCCTGAATGAGTGAATCAGAATCTCAGGGTCTGAGGAAATCGCAAAACTGAAGCTCTTTTTGGTGCCCCACTTGATCCTTTTTTGTTTTGGTTTGGTTTTTTCTCGTACCTAGGATTGAATCCAGTGGCCTCACACATGCTAGGTAATGCTCTACCATCCTCAGTCCCCCCATGTACACATGATTTTTAAGGACATTAAAGTTTGAGAAGTACCGCTCTAGAGGTACTTTGGTATAGGAACCACATTAGGCCAGATGCAGATGAATTTGAAGCTTTCCTTCTTAGCTCTATTGAATTTGAATAAGAAGCTAAGCTTTTCTGAGACTCAGTTGCCACATCTAGCTGCTTCCTTCATTATAATGCACATGAGAGAGCTTTGTCAATTTCATACAGACCAAAAATGTACAGTAGTTTTATTTTAAATTACTATGCTCTTTTCTGTAGCCTCTGACACCAAAATTAATTATTTAGTCCTCTAAGAATATTAGTACACATAGCGTGAGCTGATTGGTTTTTAGTACCATAGTAATTAAAATAAGAAAGAATTTGTCCTTTTTTTTCTTTTTATCCTAATGGATTCAGGGTTTTTAATATCTAGAGTAACCCTCTGCGATGAGTAAGCCCTTCTGTTTTCATAGAATAGTCATGTGTATTGTTACAATGTCCTTTCAGTACAGGTCTCACTTCATTTCATTTCTAATACTAAATATCAGCCAAAACGAACTTTAACTGATAGGCCTCTAGCATTTCAGAGCTTCAATATGAGCATTTCTAGATGACTTACTAAATTCCAGCTTCCAAAAAATAATAATAATCATAAACTAATCATAGAAATAGTTATAAAAATCATAATAATAAAGATAAAATCATGGAGCAAAGGTAGATTTCTAGCTCTCCTACAAAAAGAGGTTTTTGTAGATGTTAGAATCACCTAGTGACTGCAGGAGACTGGGCACAGAAGGACTGGGCTGCAGAGAAAGCCAGTGTCTCAATGGGGTCTCAAGAGGCACACACTGGTTGGTCAGTTTGCTTCATAGTCACTGTGCTTAGAAATATTTTACTAGGGCTGGAGATGTGGCTCAGCGGTAGCACGCCCGCCTGGCATGCATGCGGCCCGGGTTCGATCCTCATTACCACATACCAACAAAGATGTTGTGTCCGCCGAGAACTAAAAAAAAAATAAATAAAAATTTTAAAAAAAGTAAAAAAAAAAAAAGAAATATTTTACTAATCCAAGGCTGTGATTACAGTTTTAAGAGGAACTGCTCTGGCTGCTAGGGACCATCATGTCTTTTATTAAAAGCATTGTTCTGGGAGCTTCTGACAGATGCTAGGGCATTTTAGTGCTTTCTAGAAGGCAGCCACTGCCTCCTCAGCCTTGAGCATCTGAACTACCGACTGACCAGAGTTCCAGCCAGGTTGACCCTCACTGTGAGGTTAAGAATCAAACTGCATGTCTAGCAATGGCTCCTGAGTGGACCACAGAAAGCTGCAGTTAGGAACACCCTCCACAATCAAAAGAAAACATTTTCCAAAAATATTTTGTACAGCAGTATAACTAATTTACAAAAAGCTACAAAAACCATATTTACCAGAACACATCTGTTAAATAAAAACATCATGTTAGTGTTCATTTCTGCAGGGCTATGTACAAGGATTCTGGTTCTTGCTCTCCTTAGAACAATAGCCCATGCCCAACGGGGCCCAGCCTGGTAGGGCTGCAGGGAGGACAGCAGAGGCAAAACAGACCCTCCACACAGTGGCACCCTGCCAGCCCTGTGTCCCCCCAAACTTACCCCGGCATCATGTAATGTTCCTGGCAGCCCCATGGAGGCCGGCGGGAAACAGGGCTCAGCCTCCCCAGTCAGGGTGAGCAGCGATGACTCCTTTGAGCAGAGCATCCAGGCAGAAATAGAACCATTTCTAAATGAGAAAAGACAACATGAAAACCAAAAGTGTGACAGGTCTATAGATAAGAAAGCAGACTCAAATGAAAATTCTGCCCAATCCACACTGAAATCCACCCAGGAGCCCCCTGTCATGCACTGCCTGCCACAGTCTGATAGAGCCTGTTAGGAGTTTGTCTTCCATGAACTTTCAGGTGAGCACAGATGAGCACAGCACCCAGCAGCCTCAGGCCTAAGGTTACCACAGAGCTGAGAACCTTGGCAGCACAAGGCCTGCTGTCCCCAAATCCCAGGCAGCACAGAATAGGGGCATGGGCAATAGGAACTGTGGGGCTGACGGGAGGGGCAGCAGCTCCAGGACCCTGGACCCCCAGCACAAGGTCTGTAACTCCAGCAGCGATGATGGCATCCAAGAGGCCATCCAGCTGTGTCAGTTGGAGAAAACCAGGAAGGAGGCCATCAGAAATCTGCCACAAAGAGCCCAGCTCAGCAATAAGGGGCTGAAAGTTGCTAGAAGCGTGGGGACCTCACTGAAAAGTGCCATCCCTGAAGCTCCCAGGAGAACACCCAGCAAGAGGAACTCAGCAGTCCCCAGGGACACAGACCTCATCCCAAGGAGCTTGGACTCTTACCACCTGTCCAAGCCACCAAAGGATGCCACAGCTGCTGCACCTCCAGGAAGCACCACCACCAGGAGGGAGCCTATAGAAGAGACCTTGGTGGGGCAGACACTTCTGCTGAGCTGATGTGCACTGAAGCAATCCAGGGTATTTCCAAGACCACCCGTGGAGGGCAGCAATGGACCTGCATCTGTGAGCACACTCTTCTGCTCCTCCAATATGCCTTCCCATCTAATGGGAACAGCAGCTTTGTGGACCATTATGACAGCATAGAGCAGGAGATCCAGATGTTTTTGGCTCTGAAGGCAGATTCAGGAAGCCTGCGGCTGAACTGGCAGAGATGCCTTCCCACTCATCCCTGGCCTCTCCTTCCATGGCCACTCATATCATCCCTTAAGGCTCTTTGATCATTTTCAGTAACGGGTGGAGGAGGGGAGAGTTGGTCCCCTTCCCTGGATGAAGCATGCACATCCTCCTTGAGGAGACTCTTCAGAGTGCTCTACAATCTTATTTGCCTCAGGGCCTCAGGTATGATCATGGGCCTGAACTTGCTTAAGTGAAAGGATCCTCTTTGCTTAAGGGATATTTATACACCTACCTTCCAGAGATCCCTTCTAAGGTACCTGCATCTCAGCTTTGTGTCTTGTGTAATTTTCAGCCCTACAAAATCTACTCAGGCTGATACCTGAGGCCAGGTTCCTCCAGTGCCTTTCTTAGGTGAGTCTTGTTCTATGTCCTGGAGAGACCCAGAGATTCGGCCCTCAGACTCAGATTATAGTCCAGGGCATAGGATGGACTGTCCTGACTTCCAGTTCAATGCCTGACTCTTAATCTTCTGTTCTAAACCCCCACCCTGGCCTCCCCTTTGTCTATCCTGGGCAGCTCTATCCTCTGACCTGCTATCTGTTGATGGAGGAGACAAAGAGCTTGCCTTTCCCTCTAGATGACACCAAAAGCCTCTGTCACCTGCAATAATGTGGACAGGAGTGCTGCCTCACTGTGCCAGCTGCACCCTGTCCTGCACAGCACAGAGAGGTAGCTTCTGTCCCATGCATGGAGGGACACTGGTGTATTTCCTGTAACTGAGTCTTAGTATGAAAATCTGTCTCTCAGCCTTGTGTTTAATAGAAAGTGGAGCCTATTGAATAAACTATAGCTATTCTTTAATGTATCCAGGGCTAGAGAAATTTTTGTGACACATTTTGGTGCATTTCCCACCTTCACATTTTATGCAGGAATCAAGACTGATGCTTTCCTCTCCTCCAATAGCAGTAGTAGCAATGTCATCAGAACAGGTGTTGCTCTGGCACAGCAGGCCAACTGTGTGTATATCACCATCACCATCACCATCTTCTTCCTCCTCCTCAGTGTCACCTCTGCTACAACTATTTTACTCCACCACACACATTTGCAGTGCATAGTGGAGGACTTCCCCATCAACTCAGTGTGTCCTTTCTTCAAACTGGGGACTTCCTTCCCATCTCTATGGGGGAAGTGTTCTCCCACCACACATAAAAACAACTATTTGTTGATCCCATTTTCCAAATTTCTCTAGAGGAAGGTCAAGACTCCAAGAATCATCTCACTCACTGAGATCTAGGGGAGACTTTTTTCAATTAATGAGACCCTTTCTGTTATTATATCATTTAATTTGAAAACAAAATTAAAAAGGCATACATGTAGATATAGTTGAGGCCCAAGGAGACTCTATTGACAGGATAACTGAGAACATTTCTTCCAAACTAAGAAAATTATGCTAAACATAGGTATTGCTTTTGTTGTAGCAGAATTTGTACAGGTTATCTAGGGTCAGGGGAGGGCATGAGGCCAGAATGGGAGGCACAGCTGGGCACACACTTTATAATGATGCACACATATACATATATGCACACACTCAGATGCACACAAGGGCAGTGATGGTTTTATTATGTACATAGGCTAGAAGAGGGTCCCTATGTCGTGAGTAGATGGTTTTATGTTACAGGGACCTGGTCCTAGTTCTAGAGCCATCCCCAAGATGTGTACAAGAAGACCTATAGCCAACTTTTTTGTCTTGTCCACTCTGTGATGAGTGTGTAATTTATCTAGTTGCCTCACTAGACTTGATGCTGCTGTGACATCCAGATTCTGGGAGGAGGAACTTACCTATGCAGTAAGTCAACACAGCCTTAATAAGTTATGTCTTCTGACCTGTTTACTTGGGCGAAGGGGTGGAGAATCACCACCCTTAGAATCCAGGATCATGATCACTGAACAGATGTCTGCCCCTGATTTTCCTTTTGGTCACATTGTCTTTTGTGCCTATGCCCCAGCCTAGAAAATACCAAGACAGAATGGTCCTGCCACCCATAAATCAACAGCTCATCATTTTGAAAATTATTCATTTGTGGTTAAAGCTAATTTAAGAAAGAAATGTTAAGGCTTACATAGTTTAGCAGCTAGGACTAAACTTCAGAAATACAGAATTAAGTAAGTCCTCCAATGACTCTTCTATTATTCATTGATACCACATTTTTGAGTTTAAAATATCTTAACTGAAAAGCTACAAGAAAAAAAGTGATGCAAATATTTATAGAACATTTAAAATCAACACTCATGAGTGAGAAATTAAAACAAATAAAATATCTAACTTAGGAGTTAACTAATATTTATTCTATAATTTGAAAATGTAGGTAACATTATTAAAGGATAAAACTTGATAGTAACAAAAATTAGGTAACAAAAACAATCCATCAGTTTTGATCTGTTTTTGACTTTGTGAGAAAAAGATCTTTTGGTTTGATACAAGTTGAGAAAACGCTAGTGAGCGAATAAAAGGCATTTTTAAAATTATTCAAAACCAGCATGCATTCCTTGCTGTTCAACGGATGTTTTTAAATATATATGCTCCTTAATTTTTTCTTAAAAATAATTTTGTTTTTTTCCCATTTTGCAGTTAATTTCAAGTTTTTTTTTTCAAATAAGTGATAAGAATTTCTACCAAATATATGCCTGCCAAGTACTGAGGGACATAAAAATATCATAGTTTTGTTTTGAAAAACCTCAGGTTTCAGATTTCTCTAAATTGACAAGTCAAATTAACTTCGTGGAACCCTACCGTGCATACCAGGAATAAAGATCAAAGTGCTCCCTCACTCTATGCAGAACCTGCCTTCAGATCTAATGATTTACAATTAATTTTCTTATAAAAACCATGACACTTATGTTACCAGCACATTAAGTCTCTCTAATCCAACTGCCAAAGAGATAATTTAAAGCAATCATAATCGTCTATAAATATATTCAATAAAAGTTCTTTCTTTTCTCCAAGAAAAGGTTAAAACATTATTCACCTTTACTCTCCAAGAGATTGAAAACAGAATTACAAACATTAAAATAAAAAAAAAGAAAGGAAGGAAGGAAGAGAGAGAGAGAGAAAAAAAAACTCCACCTAATAAAGATCTGCTAAAGGTAGTAATTTATGGCAGCATGTGTAATTTTTAAGCTCCATCTATCAAGGAACAAAATTGTGTTAATATGAAATGACATGAATTCCTTCTTCTTAAGGACACACCACAGAGGATAATTTATCCCTGAATTTCATAGTCAAGATTTTCCATATTAATAACATTATGACAGTTTTTACTAGTATATGATTAACTAAAAAAGTGCTTCCTTTCATGATCCTGGTAATCCAAAAAATTTTTAAAAAGTACATTATTGTAAACATCACACTGGACAAAGTGTATTCACTTTTAGTTTGAAATCATACATTTCAAATGGGCAGATGTTTATTTTCCACTCTTGTAGTGCTACTTTTAAAAAGACTTTTGTGCCTTACTTAGAATGTTGAGATCATTTCAAAGTGATCCATGATGAGTTTGCTTTCATAAAGTGTTCTATTTAATGTGCATAAAAGACTTAATTACCCAATTATATTTTACTGATTAACTTTAATATTTCATACAAATTAAATAGCTGATTCTTCTCTAAATTCAGGTGAACCAGAAAAAATACAATCAATTAATTTGGAAGAAAAATGAATAAATTTATATTTTATATATAGATTGCTCAGGAAGAAAGCAAATAAAACAACAATTCCACATGTTGAATGTAATGGAATCTTAAACTTCCAAAAATAGCATATGAAATCCATATAAAATAATACAAAGGCGATTATTATAGACTTCAATACAATCAGTCATTACAATGGCAGACTTGTGACAGTTTCATGAAGACACTGGAGATTAGTTTTTTTTCAACTGAGAGACAATTGTGGGCTTCAGTGAAAAAGTATATAAGAAGGTTATTTCCTCCATTTTTACTTGTGCAATGGAAACCTGCATTGCATACTTTATTTATGAACAAAAGAATTGGTAACTTAAAGTGAGTAGACACTATTTCTACATATTATTAGGAATAAGAAGGCACCACTGATTTGATGTCTTGTAATTACTGATAGTTGATTTTGAGTTGTTTATCTCAGCATTTGTTCTTATTAAACTTTTCTCAGTGATATAACCTAAAACCATTATTGTGGCTTATGAACTACAAATAAGACAAATTCATAGTAGTATTTCATCATAGAGAAAATTTTCACAGTCTATGTTGACAATACGTATTCTTTGTCCACCTGTACCTGGAATCTATTTTGCAGAACAACATTGTTTATATCCTCATAGCTCAATTCTATGGAAAATTCTTTGCCAAATTTTCAAAGTGGTACAGCAGAGAACCAAGATTTATCAAAATTCACCTGGCTTGAATGTGTTTCATATTGTATCAATATAGTCAGTTACATTGTGAGCTGTGCCTATGCAGAAACAGGTGGCAATATATTGCTACCTACTGCATTATGAATAAATCTCCTGAAAATCTTCTGCTGTCAAACAAAATTTAGAACCAGGAGGAAGACTGTGGGGGTCAATATCAGGGAAAAAATTAGTGGCTTCTGATCTGCCATTATTGCTAAACAGGTAGATCCAGGAATAAAGTGTATGTTTATTAATTTTAGAACATGTGTTCAGAACAAGGTTGAGATAAAAGAGCCTAAACAACAACAACAACAACAACAACAAAAACACTTAATTCCTACCCTTGACAAGGATCACCTAGCACAGCTAATTCCCAGTCCAGATTTCCTAGTTCAGCAACAGGTATCAGAATAAGTTCTTTAGTAGGATCCCATCTGTCTTAAAAAAATTCAAAATTTCTTTAATGATTAGCTCAAAAGCCAGGCAGAGAACCGCACTTGCATTTTTCTTACTCTGACGGAGGTTGCCTAAGCCTCCCCTGCAGCTCTTGTGCAGCTGAGAAAGGGTCAGTGGGAGGCAACAGTGTTGCTGGATTGCCTGCTTGGCCCTAGGCATCTCAGCCTTGCTGATCCTAGCTACTGAAAGCGCTGTGGTGGCTAATTTCCTCCAGATGGCGCTCGTCGCAGACATGCCTGGAACAGGCTGCCCACCCCGCCCCCACCAATCTCAGGGTTCCAAACACACTGGGGTCTGACTGATTTTCAGGTACTGAGCTTGTATGGCCTTCAAGGAGTGATTGTAGTTGCTTTCAAGTATATAGATTAACAATAAAGTGCTTTAATGTATATTTTCATGATATAATTAACAAATTTGCATGAATGTAAGACAAAAAATTCTTGCAAATTGTCAAACTAATATTGAGTGTTATCTTTGTAGTATATGAAGTTTGATCTCAATGTCTTACCAAATTATCTATTCTCTGACACTGCCTGTACCTGGGCATCAGAGATATATGTAAATTGGAAGGTCTGCAGTATAAGTTGGTTGGCTAGCTGGGATAAGATTTATTCCCAAGTATTTTAAAAATAGTTTTTTGTTGTAAATGAATACATTTTATGTATTTGTATTTGGTGCTGAGGATCGAACCCAGTGCCTCATGCATGCTAGGTTAGCGCTCCACCACTGAGCTACTAACCCCAGTTTCTATTCCCAAGTATTTGTGAGGCTATTGTGAAAGAGATACTTTTCCTGATTTCTCTCTCTGCAGATGCATTACTGGAGAAGAGGAAAGCAATTAATTTATGTAAGTTGACCTTTTATCTTGCTACTTTGTTGAATTTGTTTATCAACTTTAGAAGTTTTCTGGTGGAGTTTTTTGGGACTTCTAAATATAGGATCTTGTCAACAGCAAACAGAGATAATTTGAGTTGTTTTCCTGTTTGTATCCCTTTAATTTCCTTCTTTTGCTGGATTGTTCTGGTGATACTTTTAAGGACTATAGTGTATAGTAGTGATGAAAGTGGATACCCTGTCTTGTTATTGATTTTAGAGGAAATGTCTTCAGTTTTTATCCCTAAGTATGATGTAGGCCTTGAATTTGTCATATATAGCCTTTACAGTATTGTAATAATTTCCTTCCATTCCTAGTGTTTTAAACACTAGGGTTTCACCAGTATTTTTAACATGAATGGGTGATGGACTTTTTTGTATAGTTTTCTTGCATCACTTGGGATAATCACATGATTCTTATACTTAATAATCACATAATTCATGTGGTGAATGGCATTTATTGATTTGCATAAGTTGAACCACCCTTACATTCCTGGGATAAAATACACTTGATCATGTTGTACTATCTTCCTAAGTGATTTTAAATGTGGCATGTCAGTTTGTTATTTTGGATTTTCACGTCAATTTTCATCAGGAATATTGGTCTGATATGTCTTTGTCTGGTTTTGGTTTCAGGGTGACACTGGCTTATAGAGTGACATCTGACAGTGTTCCTTCCTTTTCGATTTCATGGAAAATTTTGAGGAGAAATGGCATTAGTTCTTTTTTAAAAGTCTCACAGAACTTAGCTGAGAATCCACCTGGTCCTAGGTTTTCTTCGTTAGAAGGCTTTAATTGCTGCTTCAATTATATTGCTTCATCTTGGTCTGTTCAAATTTTCCAGATACTCATGATTCATTTTGGGTCAGTCATATGTGTTTCAGCATTTGGCAATATATTCTAGATTTTCTAATTTATTGATATAAGTTTTCACAACAGTTTCTAATGATCCTCTGAATTTCAGAATTGTCTGTGGTGATATCTCCTTTTTCATCTATGATTTTGTTGATTTGACTCTTTCTCTTTCTTTTAGTTAATTTGGCTTAGAGTATATCAGTCTTATCTTCTAAAAGGACCAAAAATCTCATTGATCTTTGGTAGTTTTACACTTTCGTTAATTTTATTATGAAGACAGTGTTAGTATAAGTATTCCAGGAAGAATATTGGCCACCAATGTCCCACATTAGGAAATGTACATCATTAATCACTATCTCTTCTACCTTACTTCCTACTGTAGAGGATATATGTACTATTTTATTCATATAAAATTATTAAAGGTGGATATCACTATTGAAGTATGTTTTCCCACTTCATATCAATGTAAACCCTTACTTTCCACTATTTTTACTATTTTTAAAAGTCTGCTTTATTTTTTTTTTTCATTTTTTTTTCAGTTTTTCTACCAGATATTTCCCCAGGAAATAGATGAGAATTAGCAATTAAAAATCAAGAAGTCACTGAATACCACTCTGAAAAGATGATATCTAAGCAAACTTTGAATGTTAAATTAAAAAAAAAATGGCAAACACTTACTTGAGTTGTACCAATTGTTGTTTCCTTTTTATACTCTTTTTGAGTTAAAATGTGTCAAATATTGTTAAATCACACTTATGGCTTCTGTGGTCTTCTTCTTATGCAAGTGACCAAGTGACTATTATACTTCTTATGCAGTGTGACCATTTTAAAGCTAAACTTCTCCTGTAACCATATTTTGACACCACAGCCAAAAAGAGAATAAGTGAAATGGAAGCTCAGACAATAGAAAATGAAGATTGAAAACTGGCCCCAGTCTTCCATATTTATCATATAAACTAAAAAAAATACTTATTTGAAGGAAATTGATTAGATATTTGCACTCCACATCTTTAATCACACAAAAAAGACTTTCCCTTGACATGGAGCAAAGCTAAAGAAATTATAAAAATAATGGAAAACTAACATCCTTTTGACAGAAAGAGTTTATGTTCTATGATGTTTTCAAATGTTTCAAGAAACTATGGTTTACATTAATATTGTGATAGTTAAGTATCTTTTTAAATGTAGTATAATTTTCTTCTTTAAAATTTTTAAGGAGAATCTATAATTTTGAAAATAAAAAAAGAAAGTTTTTATAGATGCTAGTTTCCCCCGCATTGTCCAAACCTACAGTAAAAATTTGGTTATCCTGCTTAGTGAATAGCCTCCATATCCTGGTTTAGAGAATTCCCATCTTGTGCAGTTGACCCCATCCAGCTACTTGGGCCACATGGCCTGGCCTCCCCTGTCTTAGGCTAAAAAATACAGGGAAGCATTTGAGCATCTGCTTCTGTTGCTATTGCCATTCTCAAACTGGTCACTGGTGTCCTCTTCCAGGGAGCCAAGGGCAGGCTAACACCCAGGGCACTCTGCTCTGAGCAAGGCCCCATTGCTGGTGCCACCTGCTCCTGGACATTACCACCACTTTACCACGAGATTCATGGGCCCCAGTCCTCCCCTAGCTCCTTTTGGGTGACTGAAGTCTGAATTTTCTCCTTGTTCCTAAGGTTTGGGAAATTTTCTGAGCATTTCATTGAAAAAAATTGTGCACTCCTTTAGTTTGTATTTTAATGTTATCTCAGATTTCTTCAATATTCTGGCCAGGGTTACTTAATATCTTTTCTTTATTTTTGACTCTATGTTCAGTATTATATACTTTATCTTCAAAGCCTGACATTCTGCCTTCAAAAATGATTTATTGAGTCTTTAATTTCCAGGATTTCCATTTGGTTCTTTTTAAGAATCTCTCTTTTTATTGAAATGATCATTCACTTCCTGTATTTTATCTCTAGTTCATTCCTTAAATCTTTTAAGTCACTGAACATTTTAAGTACAAACTTTCTAAATTCTTTCTTCATTATTTCCTTAACTGTGATGTCAATGGGATCAGTTGTTGATCAGTGTTGTGAGCTAATTGGAGATTATTTGATTTGATACTTTTTCACTTATATGTCTATTCATCTTCTGGGATGATTATTGCTTCTACTTTTATACAAGGGACTATTTCATGAGCTGCTTTCTCTTAAGAGAATCTGGTTGGGAGAATATCAAGTTGCTCATACTTACTACACTCAATGTGTGTCCTCTTCTCTTCTCACCATCAGCACCACATGAGAGAGTGGTATAAACATTAAACCCTGTTTATACAAGCACTTCAGAACAAACCATATACTAATCAACCTTATGAGAAACAAAAACTAGTTAAAACTGTTTTTCACAGTTCCTCTAACCCCAAGTATAAAATCATAGTAATGATCTGGAACTTGTTGAGAAATTAATTACTAAATATTGCAACATTACTATTATATTACATAGTGAAGAAGAGGGGAGTATAGATGAATTGCAGGGGGTGGGGCAGGGGATAAGAGATAGAAAAATATCAACCAAGAGAAAAAAACATGCTGGTTGCCATTCTCCTAGCCAAAAAGATGCTGATCTCACCCACTGTTCTCTGAAGATCAGACCCTAGGATAACTACTCAGAAGTATTCTTTATAAAAATGTATCTACTATGCTTCAGATGGTAATACACATTTATATGACCTCTGTTTCAGAATACTGTTATACAAAAGAACTATCATGAATATTTCTTATAAGAGCTTGTTGCACTGGAACAAAGAGCACCTGGGTCATGCAGGTGTCCTCCTACCTGCATGTGCTTCAATCTCCTGATAATCCCAATGACCTCCAGGCCCTCCTGAGCACAGAGTCTATCTAAGAAGTCACAGTCTGGGCAGCATTTGTCAACAGAAGCTAGGAGACCACACCATGAAGAATCATCCTAGGGGCTGAGGGTGAGTGTGAAGGGCTGTCCCTCCTCTCCCTTTCCCCTGTGGATAAGTGCTGCTTATCAAAAATCTCCTCCAGAATCTGCCTGGAGCTAAGGATAATCTGCATGATGGACAGCAATCTCTTACATTGGAACAAGAGAAGACTTTAGAAGCCAGCCCAGCCTAGGCATCAGAATGCAGACTCAGGGGAACCTCCACCCTGGTCTGCACGCCCCTCTTTCTAGGGCTTCTCTGTTACTGCACAAGTTCTTCCTCAAGGGACCGACCCATGGAGCCCAGAGTTCTGGTATCAACCTGGAGCTGGCTCTCAGCTCAGCATGGCTCTGCCTTTAGGGGGCAGGATCCTCAGGATTTTAGCCCCACACTTGCTTACTGGTTGCTGTGAGTCTGAGGGGCCATAACTGCCAGAAGAGAGGGGCTGCTGCTCACGTGCTCAATGACACCACGCTCCAGTCAGCCCATGGGACACTGGACTTACACTGAAGGGAGGGGGCTACCAGAAAGCCAAGAGCATCCTTGAAGTGAGTCTGGACTAGGCAGGCAGAAAATCCTTTGGAAATCTTTCTCAATGTTAATCCTACCTCTCCTTCTTCTCTGTGGAGTCACCTTGGCCTCCTCTGACCTGACTCAGCCATCCTCAGTATCTGGCCATCAGTAAGACAGCTAGTAACACTGCTCTAAAGGCAAATTGGGGCATAAGTATGGACATTAGGACCAGCAGAAACCATGCCAGGCTCCTTTACTTATCAATTATGATGATATCAAGTGACATACACTATCCTTGGTCTGATTTCAGGTTTCAACATGGAAAACCCAGCCACCTGTCCACCAGCAGGAAATAGGTCACAGATGAGACTACTTCTGTACCACAGCACATGGCAGTGGGAGCAGCTGGCAGTGACTCATGGTGACACAGAAAGGTATGTGGGACAGGAAACACCTGCCCAGTGTTATTCTGTATACCACCCACTGAGCCACGGGCATGACCTTGGTCTCCACTCACTCAGCTGGTTTCCTACTACATCCAAGATATGGAATAAGAGTGGAGATACTGACTGGAAATTGTGTTATCTCAATGGATTTGTTAAAGCCCGGTGAGGTGGTGCATGCCTGTAACCCCAGTAACCCAGGAGACTGAGGCAGGCGGATTCCAAGTTTAAAGCCAGCCTCAGTAACTTAGGGAGGCCCTAAGTGACTAATAAAGACCCTATTTCTAAATGAAAAATTAAAAAAGGGCTAAATTTGTTCCTCAGGGGTGAAACTACCCTGAGTTCAAACTGTAGTACCAAAAGAAAAAGAAAAAAAATAATTTTTTGGATTTTAAATTGAAAGTCATATCACTTCTATCCATAACCATGAAGCAAATAGTTCACAGTTTTCTGGATGGACAGTGTCTCTAGAGAACCTGGTTTCTGCATTAGACACTAACACTCTCTTCCCTGCATTTGAACAGAGTGTGTCAGGAAAAGAACCTCCTTTGACAGGTTGTCCTTAACTGAGAAAACAAAAGATTATGATCCTGTAGGATGGCATGGACATTATGACCCATGCTGATCTGACCAAAGCAGTTCTCAGTGTCTGAGGACAAGTTTGTCCAACAGCTCATACAATTAAGAAGTGTGCACATGGGACTTAGGGGAGAGCAAGACCACCATATTTTTACACCCAAGAAGAAATGCTCACATGCCTCCTAAATCTGTTCAAAAGTAAACTTTGTGTAGCATAAAAGCAAGTACATGTTTTTCCTTGTGGAGATACATTCTGGGACAGGGATGTAGATAATTTCATAGTGTACTCCCCTAAGAGGAGGGAAAAATGGCACCAAATAAAGCAAAGACAGGTCCATGAAAGAGATCAAGAATCCAGAATGTGTGAATGATCATGGGATTCAGCCCTAATCTATGGCTAGTCTTTCAATGCTTTTAAATTTTTAAAAATTGGTTCCAATTAGTTTTACATAACAGGAGAATACATTTTGACACTTTGTACACAAATGGAGCACAACTTCTCATTCCTCTGGATATACCTGGTGCAGAGACACACCAGTAACAAAATCATTAATGTTTACAAGGTAATAATGTCTGTCTTATTCCACCATCCTGCCCAGCTCCACACCCCCTCCACTCTCCTCTGCCTAATCCAAAGTTACTTCATTCTTTCCTCCCACTCCCTCTTAAGAGATCAGCATCCACTTATCAGATAAAACATTTGGCTTTTGTTCTTCTAATTCAACATAGTTCTTGAAACACTGGGCAGAGCAATTGGACAGATGGAAGAAATTAAAGGGATATGTATATGAAAAAAAGAACTTAAATTAGTACTATTAGCTGACAATATGATCCTATACTTAGAAGACCCAAAAAGCTGCACGAGGAAACTTCTAGAACTAGCAAATAAATTCAGCAAAGTAGCAGAATATAAAATCAACACCCATAAGTCAAAGGCACTTCTGTATACCAGTGACAAATCCTCTGAGACTGAAATGAGGAAAACTACCCTATTTGTATAAACTTCAAAATAAATAAGATGATTGGGAATCAAAGAAAAAAGTAAAAGACCTATACAATGAAAACTACAGAACCCTAAAGAAAGAAATCATAGAAGATCTTAGAATACAGAAATATCTACCTTGCTCTTGAACAGAATTAACATTATCAAAAAGGATTGCCTTATTTTGCTTACCATGATATTCTTCAGCTCCATCCATTTTCAAGCAAATGCCATAATTTCATTCTACTCCAGTGCTGAGTAATATTGCATTTAGTATATTTGCTATATCTTTTTTATCAATCAATTGTTGAAGGGAACCTAGGTTGATTCCGTAGTTTAGCTACTGTGAATTGACCTGATATAAACATTGGTGGGGCTGCATTACTGAAGTATGCTGATTTTATGTCCTTTTGTATAAACCAAGGAGTGAGAAAGCTAGGTGAAATGGTAGTTCCATTTCAAGTTTTCTGAGGAATCTCCATACATCTTTCCATAATGGTTGCACCTAATGAACTAAAAAAAAAAACTTAACACAAAAAGAGAAAACAAAACAAAACAAACAAAACCAAATGACCCAAACAATAAATAGCTAAAGAACTAGACACGTCATAGAAGAAGAATTACAATTGATTAAAAATATATGAAAAAATCCAACGTCTCTAGCAATTAAAGAAATGTAAATCAAAACATTCTAAGATTTCATCTCACTCCATTCAGAATGGCAATCATGGAGAATATAAGCAACTATAATTGTTGGTGAGGATATGAGGAGAAAAGATATGATGATCAGTTTTTAATAATAAAACAACTTGCATGGGTGAAAATTGAGAGCTCAATGCAGCCAATGTTTCTCTGGACAACTTTTTTTCAAGAATTTCCTGAAGTAAAGATTTACTCAGGTAGATTTTACTCCTGCATCCTCCTGAACACAAGTGTCTGGCTGACACAGATGGCCTCAGTCCTCAGCACCAAACACACTCACTATGGGATGACAGTGATCATGAGACAGGGAGGAGGATGGGAGGTTTCCACAGTGAAACAGACACCTAATCATGAGCAAGGCTGAGAGGGGCTGGGTCAGCCATCCCAGTCCTGTAGGTTTTATCCACATTTGGATGAAAAGGGCATTGTGAAGGAGCCCTCAGTGGACTGCTGGTGTGGGGTATAGACTGGGTGAATGGCTCCCCCAACCAGGTCAATGGCTGCCTGAGCTGGAGTGTGATCCTCCCTGCAGGAGCTCCTTGTTTGGAGCATGTTCAGGCTCTTTCCACCCTCTGCAGGGCCTCTCCTCTCCCACCACTCTCACCCCTTTCTGCACCTCATGGGTCTCCACTCCATGGCGTCCTGTCTCAAGCCCTCGCCTCTGCACACCCAGGCCTCTCCCTCTGCTCCTTGCCAAACCCTGCAGAGGAGACTAGGCCCAGAAATATGGCCAGAAGATTCTCTGAATCCTGCTGCAGGCCAGCCATATGGGCACCACAGCAAACATTCCCAGCCTCCTCCAGAGTCAGGTAGATAACAGGAGACTGGCCTGAGCACCCTGGTGGCCATCTCCTATGCCCTAGACCAACCTATCAGGACCTCCAAGTTAGCCCCAGGACCACCAGAGGTTGGTGGACGCTTGCAGCTTTAAATACCTGACTTCACCTGCTCAAATATCTACACACCTAAAGATCCTTTGTCACCAAATTGATACTGTCTGGCTCCATCCTCATCCTTCATGGGAAATGAACAATTTACTATACAAATGAAAACTAGGATCACAATCTAAACATTGGGAAATGAGTATCATTCATTCATTCACTGAAATGCTTATAAAGAGCTGTAAGTTTCACAATGACTACCAATATTAAACACAGGTAGTACTAAAAGAGAAAAACTGAAGTTTGTGGATAACATGTGCAAGTGGTGGCCAGGCAGGGGGATCAGCAGGGGAGTCAGGTCTGTCAGCTTAAGGATCAGGTGGAGGAGTGAGGAGTGCAAAGTGGCTTGCTGGGCTTTGGCCTCTAAGATGCAATGGCTGTGTGAGGAGCATGATGATGCTACCTCTCAGCTGAGCTTCACTCAGGTTGCCTTGCAGCAGGTGATGGATGAGCGTGAAGTACTATGTGGGAGGCTACTTCAGGCTGAGAGGTCAGCATTGGCAGGTCAGCATTGCCCCCAAAGTTTGTACCTGTTATGGGAGCCCAAAAGCATGGTGCTGTGGCATGGCCCCTGGAAGGAGAGGAGCAGGCAGAGGAGGGGGCACCTGGAGCACAAGACATGCCACATTTGGAGGCCCAGATGCCAGCCCCAGCATCTTTCCTTTGTGTGCCAGGACACCCATGTCCTTAGTCCCAGGCAATGCAACCCCATGTGCAAATGTCTGTACTCTGCATTCAGTGCCAATCCCAGTGGGATTCCCATACTCCTCTACATGCCTCTGTAATAATGAAATCAGGATCAGCAGGAGCAACAGCCACAGCACTGGCAGCAGTTGCACCCCAATTGCTTCCTGTAGTGACCTATCCACCTCGCTTGTGGGCTCCAGTGGGGTGCCAGGAGGGAATGGCTCCTCAATGTGTCCACAGTTACTGGTGTGACCAGAGTTGCCTGAGTTGCTGGATCCAGGATAAATTTCCTGAGAACCTCCCAGGTAGATGCAACCTGGGAGATAAAAAAAATTCCCATGCAAAAAGAAGGTCCTGAAGGTCCCCAGAGAATGACTTCCTTGAGGGAAAGTATAAGTCAAAGCTAGAAAGAGGGTCAGGAGAGGCCCCAGGGGAGAGACCCCATGTGGGACAGCATTAGTCTTAGCCTGGTGCTTTTAATTACAAAAAGAATGTCATTGGGATTTTAATAGGAATTGCATGAAATCTTTGTTAATGTTTTGGTATTATGACCATTTTGGCTATATTAATTCTGCCTATCCAAGAGCATGAGAAATCTTTCCATCTTCTAAGATCTTTTTCAATTATTTTCTTTGGTATTGTTTAATTTTTATTGTAAAGGTCTTTCACCTCTTTTGTTAGATTGATTCCCAAGTTTTTTTGTGTTATTTTTATTGTTTGTTTGTTTGTTGGGTTTTGCTTTGTGTTGAGGCGAGAGTGAATGGGGAGGTTTTCCTAATTTCTCTTGCTGTAGATTCATTGCTTATGTATAGAAATGCATTTTTCATGGGTATTGATTTTATGTCCTAATTTGCTGAATATATGTATTGGTTCTAGATGTTTTCTGGGGGAATTTTTTGTATCTTCTAAATATAGAAGTATGTCATAAGCAAATAGTGAAAATTTGAGTCTTTTTTTCTATTCATATCCCTTTAATTTCTTTCATCTGTCTGATTCCTCTGACTAGAGTTTAAGGATTATATTGAATAGAAGGGATGAAAGAGGACATCCCAGTCTTGCTTGAGTTTCATTAGAGAAAATGCTTTCTGTTTTTCTCATTTAGAATGATGTTGGCCTTGGGCTTAGCATAGATAGTGTTTACAATGTAGAGGTATTGCATACCTTGTTTGTTTAGAGCTCATCATGGCCATCTTCAAGCATGATTTCTTGTGGTATGAGATGACAGGGTCATGTGATAAGCAAAAAAATAGATTCATCATCAGGAGTCATGGAAGAAGAAGATTAATTCAAATGACTGGATTAGATCCTACTAAATAGAAAATAGTTTTGTTTTCAAATTTCAAGTAAGGGGGATGTAATCTTGAAATCCCACCAGAAAATCTCTCCAATTATTAAAATACAATTCTTTGTGTATATTTTCATTCTGAATCAAAAAGAAGTTTTAAATTTTTCTATCTAAAAATGTCTGGAGATTCAGAAAGATTGAGACATCTGTAGGTTTGGCATTCAAAGCAGAAATGGAATCTATTTTGATTCTCAAAATCATAGCTATGCCTCCCTTGCAACTCCTAATTATATGATCACAATATTTGAAGAGCAAAATCCTTTTTCCTGATTTAACATATTTTCATAAATACAGAATATTAATGTATGGGTCTAGGTGTCAGTTTTTAAAGCAATAACCACACACTCTCCAATAAAACACTTGGACATGAAAATACACTTTCTAAGAGAATAGTTGCAGCTCAGAATGTGGCATGTGCTCACAATGAAAGTTCCATGTTGACCAGTCACCATGGTAATGTGGGATACATATCTTACCTTCCATTTCCACTCAGTTGATCTAGCGAGTGAGTTGGTATCAGTTAGAGTTAGAGAAGAGTAGGGAGGTTTTGAGTTCCTGGTCGGCCATGGGAAATCTAAACTGCTGTGGGGAAGGTATTTTGTCAGTGATATTTTTAAGTCTGTTTCTTCAAAGGGCAGTTAATGTTTACTGAATATATTTTTCTCTTGATGTTTTTCATCTCTGACCCTGAATGTTCTCTCCTAAGATATAAGTATTTGATAATATTGTTTTATCACTCAATTCATATATTTGCTTGTACTATTGACCTGGTTATTTGAAATGCTTTTCTAAATTTAGAAAAATGAACAATTCCTAATGCTAATATCATGTGTGCTCTTAAAATGAATAAATAAATAGGGGGAGGACATCTATCTTGCTTTCATGAGGTGAAGAAATAAAGTGAGAGAGAGTATATGGATGCTAAGTAAGGCAATATATATCCCATGAAAGGGCAATTAGGGGCCATACTCAATTGAATGTATATGAAGATCTAAACATAATATTAGAGAAGTTTAAATTAAGACATTTGTAGAAAGGAAAGAGGAGTGAGATTTCAGGGAAAGTTTCCAAGTGGTTGATGACTACAGGATCCCTGATGTTCGGGGGCTACTGGGAAGGAGGCAGAAAGGACAGTGCTGTGAGGTCAAAGGAGGGTCATCGATAATGGAGGAAATGAGGGTCTCAGGGATTTTCAAGGAGGATCCATTGGTGGAGGTTCACAGGTTGTAGTTACTGGTGGATCCATGTAGGCAGATAAGTATGGCCTCTGGCCCTGCAGGATCTATGAAGAGGTGTGGAAGACCAGGAGATGGAATATGCCAGATCAGAGCTGGTGAATCTACAGCAACCACGTTTTCAACCAGGCCTTGTCTGGATGCTCAGGTGATAGCCAGAATATTAGTCTGCAGACAGACTAATATTTTGAAATGGAAACACCAAAACATCATTCCAGGGTATCTGTTTTCTCCCATTAATTCACATTAACAAGCCATACAGGTGAGAAAAGCACAAGGAATCTTCATTCGTGGCACATCCATCAAGTGGCAGTTGGTTTAGAATGTCCTACGTTCTCAGTTTGTGAGCCCTACAGAGCCCTGATGATTTGGGTCATCAACTACTCATCAGGATGGCTCACTGAGAGGAAGCTGGCAGTGAGAAGGCCCTGGGGGAGGGTGGCTACAAGTGTGGACTCTACTCTTGACCTTCAGATAGGCTTCATTTGCATGAAATCATCATTTTTTAAGTCAGTAATTTTGTTGAAGAGGCAGAAGCCTGGGTTATGACTGGAACTTTTCTCTTAGTATAATTCAAACTTCTGCTACTGAATCCTCATACTAAAGAGGCTTCAGGGGAGGAGTATTTGAGAAAGACTGAGAAGAGTTCTGGCTTCCTGGTTCTAGGAAATCCACTAGAGGACTCAAGTGCTCAGGAATCTCTGGTCCCATGTAAATAGCTACATTCCTGTCCCACATCCACCGCTCATCACTGTTGTGAATCTAGGCAAGTCACATAAAATCTCCAAATTACAAACACCTAAACTCAAAATTGTGGTGGACAGACTCTGTTTCACCCATCCCTTCAGTCTGACATGTAGTCCCAGGAGGTCATAGATATTCTCCATGAGCTTTACAGAATGAGGAATAGATTTTCTTCACCCATTGCTCTGGAGGATGACCTCAGTTTGACACCTCTCTGTTCAAACACTGTCAATGATTGAGCTTTTTTTCCCACACATTTAATGAAGTGTCCTATTTAATGACAGGACACATTAGCACCCATATGAAGCACCAGTCCTCTTAAGGATGCATGGATGTAATCATTGTCAGCGTTATACCATTACATGGATCAGATGCACACTTTTTGCAAACAATTGAGAGACAGAAGGGTTTATTTAACTGTACAGGTATGTAATTTTTGAGGTAGGATTTGAACAAAAGCCACATAACCACAGCCTCTGCTGATGGTCACTGTTTCCTCTGCCTTTCTATGATTCCACCTTAGTAATTGTGTTTGTGAATACAATATTTTGTTGGGTTTTAGACCCCACACATTGCAATTTCATCCTAAAGCCCAATCTGTCATAGGTGCTTTGCTGCCCCAATGGTGAAAAATGAGCTCAGTAGTGTGAAATCTAAGAATATTCACATCCCTCCTTGAAATTTTTTTAAACATAGATTTTGTTATATTTTAAAATTTGTATTAGTTATTTATGCACATTTATTTATTTATTTATTTATTTATTTATTTAAATGTGGTGCTGACAATCACACTCTGTGCCTCACACATGCTAGGCAAGCACTCTCCAAATGAACTACAACCCCAGACCCAGATTTTGTTATATTTAACTCTGTTCACAGACTGCAAAAATACATCAGAATTTTTGTCTAATATTCCATTGTAACATTGTCTCCCCTACTGTACTAACTAATATTCTACTCTCACTTTCTATGCCATCAATTTTCCAGTCTCCATGAAAGAGTGATATTTTGCAGCATTTGTCCTTCTGTGCCTGACCTATTTCAATTAATGTAATTATCAACTTTGTTGATGAAAATGACAGAGTTCTTCTCACTGGGAAAAAAAATACAAGAAATATTTAAGATGCTGGGCATGCTCTTTGTGTATAATATATACTTGAATTCAAAGCTCAAATTATACCCCCAGATATTTACAATTATCACTTAAAAATTAAAACTGTTTCAATCATTATTTGAATAATTGATAACCCATTGCTTTTCTTGCTAGTACGTTGTCAACAGCTAACTCTGTTTTATCCCATTTCCCAGGCTCTTGCCTCCCACGTGAGCACTGGAAAACATCAAAGCACACAGAATGGATCCACAGGCCTTGGTCCAGAGGGGTCCACCTGTTGCCCCCAAACATCCTTGTGCCCAAGGAAAAGTCCAAAAAAGGTACCTTGGAAATCCTGTCATTGTTTCCACTCTGCAATAATGATTCTAGTTTATATAGAATTCCATTTTTTTTAGTTTGATGTGTACAAAATGATGTGCTTTGAGTCATTCAGCAGTGCTGCAGGTCCAGAAGTAAAGATCTAGTTACCTTTTAATTTTGTGCACTTGATTCATTCAACTGTTGATGGACACTTGGATTGATCTTAAATGTATTTATGGCGAATGCTACAAACATTGAAGTGATTGTATCACTATATTATGCTGGCTTGCAGTTCTAGAGAATAAGCAAAAAGGAATGTAATAGCTGAGCCTTGTGTGTTTCATTCTTGGATTTTTCATGAATCCCCACATTGGTTTCCAGAGTTGTCCTAATAATTTACAGTCTACCAGCATTGTGTTGGTGTACACTATTTCTCCTATCCTTGCCAGTATTTCTATGGGTATCCAGTTTTCCCAACACTATTTGTTTAAAACATGATGTCCTCTCTAACATATATTTTGGTGCCCTTGTCTCAGGGATCAGGTGGCTGTATCAGGTGGGTTGTCTCTGTGTGGTATATTCTATTTCATGGATCTTCATATCTATTTTCAGTTCAATACCATACTGTTTTTGCTACTCATCTCTATAGTATAATTTAAAATTGGGTATTGTGATGGCTTTCACAATAATTTTTCTTGCTCAGATATGCTTTGGCAAATTGTTGTTGTTGTTGTTATCCCAAGTGAATTTCCCGGTTGGTTTTTCAATACTGTAAGGAACGTTATTGGTAGTTTGAAGGGGATTGTATTGAATTCATTGAATCTGTATATTGCTGTTGATAGTATGGCCACTTTGACAATATTAATTCTGGCTATCCAAGAACACAGAAGTTCTTTGCACCTTCTAAGATCAACTTCCATTTTTTTCAGTGTTCTATAGTTTTCATTGTAGACATCTTACACCCTCTTGGGTATATTCATTCTCAGAGGCTTTTTCAGAATATTGTAAAAGGGATAGTTTTTGGAATTCTATATCAGTGCCATCAATGTTGTAATATAGTATTGCTATTGATTTATGAGTGCTGATCTTCGGTCCTGATACATTGCTAAATTCACTAAGTCTAGAATTCTTCTGGTGAAAATTCTTGGCACCATCAACTTGGCTGTGTCAAGAAGGCTCCTGCTTTGCTCTCTGGGGATAGTGGGAATCACAGAGCTTCCTTCTTGCACCAGTGTACAGTGCAGAGAAGTCTCTTCTTCAGCCAAGTAAATGCTGCCTCTCTGACCTCAGGATTTTTAACTAAATCTGTCTATTTTGTTTCTGTGTATGTTCCCTCCCTATGTGATCTAGCAGTGCCATTATTCCTGCTGCTGTAGCAGGTGCTGCTTCTGCCACCACCAGCTTAGATCCCAAGTACTTTTTTTTTGGTCTTTATTTAATGTACCCAAGTTTCTGATTCTCTAAGACTCCCTGAGTGTCCACTATTGAGTTTTAGTGAAACCCCTCTTTTGCCTACCTGAAGGGAAGGACTATTCACACTGTTTACATCACAGGTTGTGGAGCTGCAAGAAATAAATGTTCTCTCTACCTTAAATTTGTTTCCATTTTGCAATGCATTATTTTTTTTACTTAATTTTCTGACTTAATATGCCTCTATGATTTTTCTCCATTCACTATTAAGTTTTAGTGAGTTCCTTTAGTTTCCCCCTCACTGAGAAGCAGTCTTCTTGCCTTCTAAGTCTGGGTGCATCCTTCCTCCAATCTGCCAATTTCCCTTTTCCTGACAGCAAATTTGCACAATATCTTAAGACACCAAGGAATGTTTAAGGCCAAAATATACTCTTATCTTGATGAATAACTCAGGTGAACTTGAAAACAAATTTTATTCTCTCATGGTTTTATGAAGTACTTGTACAAATGCCAATTAGATCAATGTGAATGATAATGGTGTTGGTAAACTCCTAGGATTTCCAAATCTAAGTACCAGCATTCTTGGGTTGAAGTAACGCAACTATACTATCTTAGAGCTCTATTCCCTAGCAATCCCACATTGACCTGTTAGCAGAAACATGCTACTTCTGAAAACTTTAGGGAAGAATTTTTCCTGCCCATTCTTAACTTCTACTGGTTTGGTGGCCATCATTGTTCTGCTTGGTTTTCAACTGCAGCACTTTACTCTCTGCTTCCATCATCACATGGCATTAGTCCCTCATGAATGTGCCCCATCTTTTTATGAGAACAGATGCCCTATTTGGGGAATGGGTCCACCCTGTTCAAGGAGGATACTTTTAATTGCTAAGATCACAATGACTCTCTTTTCAAACCCAGTAAAATTTGGAGGTACTGGAGTTAGGACTTAAACATGTATTGGGGTGGAAGTAATATGACCCACTCTTGAATGATTCAAGAGTATACTTTTTCTTTTCTTCCTGATGGATCTGTAAAGTGTTATGAAGGAATGCTGAAACTACTAGTGTATCCATAGAATATTTCATTTCTCATTGTAGTTCCTTCCATTTATTCTGTATTTTAAATTTTTGTTTCCTGGTATGCTCCTTCTCTTGCCATTCAGAAACAATCATATTCCAGCAGCAATGGAGCCTGTGTGTGTTAAACAACCATCTCCATACACTCTAGATCCATGTCAACAGTAAGGAAGCCTCTGGAGTAATTCAACATCAAACCAATGTACTGACAATGACCCTGTATTTCCCTAGATTGCAATCAGGCCATCATGCAAGTAGCATCGATGGATTTGGGAGGAGACCAAATAAATTATATTGCTGAGGTAATGTGACCCTTCTTTGTCTAAGATATAAGTGTTGTTCTTTTCCTTTTACTTCAAATTCATGCATGAAAATATGACAGTGTTCATTATAGGTGACTCATATGTGGTGGAATTACAACTGCACATCTATTCCCTGTGAGAATGATTCAAGATGACATTCACATATGAGAACAACCATTGTCAAATGATTGTAGTGAGCATTTTCCTCAGTGGCACTTTTCCTTGGTAGAAAATGAATTTTGTGCATGTCATCAAATTGTACCTGAGAAATCCCTCATGCAAAGCTCAAGTCTATTCACAAGTTCCCTCTCTGCCTTACTTTGTGATCTGTGCCCCAAATGCTATTTCACATCTAGTTATTTAATGTCACCACAGCCAACAGTAGACTTGGGCAAATGATCTCCTGCTCACACTGTCTTCCTTTCTGTAACTACAGGTAGCCTCTGCAGCAAATGAGAAATGTAAGTATTCTGAACTCTCTAACATGCTGAGGAAAATCTCTATACTTAGATAGATCAGACATTCCTTCCTGTTTCTATGTAAACATTTATCTTGGATTTAGATTTCTTTTGGAATTGAGGATTGGGATGTGCTGACAAAGCGAAAAACCAGTGAAGGATTATGGCCATCTACCATGATCCTGAAACAGCTATCTTTTTGGTAGTGTGCATTTAAGAGAATGAAGGTGGGGAGGCATCTCTGAGCATGTCCTTGTGTAATAATTGTGTATGCATTTGTGAAACTGTGGAAGCTTCCTCAGAAATTCTGTTCTAACATGCCCAGTACAAAATTCCATTTTTTAAAAATAAAAACCCACACTAATGCATGATTTTTATGATACAATTCCTTCACATTTCATGACACCCAGATATTAAATTCTGGTTACTAGGCCTACTCTGTAGATAGAGATGATGCTGAGTCAAAAGATCCATTCTGGAGAATGCAAGTTATAGAAGATATAAGAATTCAGAAAATTGTTCTGATGGTAATGCTTTGGAAAGGGGAATGTATTCATCATTTAGTGATATATCACACTCCAGGTTATTCCAATATATTAGTGTACTCATAACTCCTACTGAGATGTGAAATATTTTCCATACTTTTAAAGTGGACTCAGTGGTCATCTCTAGAAAGATATACACCTAGGGGTACAAAATTTCAAAAGTACATATCACATGTGGTTCTAGTCTAGCTGGAAAACCAAAGGCTCTGATTCTCATTCATTCTTGTTCTTTTTTTGCTGTGTATTTTCATTGCTGACAATATCAAGAAATGCCCTGAACAATTCACAAGCAATAAGTTGTATAATAATAGTCATTCTGCATCCTCCTAGTTCCCCCAAATGGCATGGTGGAGTTCATTTCTGGAGAAGGCATGGGTCAGGAGTCCCCATCAAAAGCCATGGTAAGTTTGCTTATCTTCCTCTGAAATCCAAGTGTTGCTTTTTAGTTCCTCTTTCCCTTGTAATATGATTTGATTTCTTGGAGATGATATAAACAATTTTCTGAGTGTGCAGATTTTCATGGGGGTGTCTATGGCCAACTGAGACCACACTGAAGGCAACATTAATGAGAAAGAATATCAGCCACACACTGTATGATAACAAGCTCTGTGTCTGGCTGTGGTTTTCCCTCCTGGCCACTGAATTCCTTATTTATCACCTAATCTAGGCCTGTAACACAAATTCCCCTATAGAACCTTGTGTCATTTGGTGAGTGCACATTTGCTTTGTCCTTGCCTTTGAGTTCCCTTGACTTGACCACTTTCTCATTGGATTTTCTAATGTCACCAATTAAAAATAAAAAGACTTGTACACACAGGACAGAGCATGGCTTAACATTCATAGTGACTCCTTTTCTGTATTCATAGGAGGATTCAAGAGGAGCCATAAGTGGTATGTATCCTGGCCTCAATCTCTTTCTGATGCAAAATGTAAATGATGCCAAGGGTCAGACAGTCTTCCTTCCTTTTGAATGCAGAGTCTAAGTAATTCCACTACCTCCTTGAGAATGAGAAGTGAGGAGATTGTGGTCCAAATTGATTTTAAAAAAAAACACACAAACACAGAGACACCCCCCACACAAAAAAAAATAAAAAATAAAAAACTATGGCCATTCTCCATATTTCCTAATAGCACCTGTGTGAGTTGAATGTTGTGGTTAGTTCCATGAGAGAATTGTATGTGTTGCTCTGTGTACATCCATGTCACTTGATTCTGAGTGTGCCTGTGCATTTGTTTTTGCACATTTGTGTGTTTCTCTAGATATATATACACACCAAGATGCCAAAGTCCACATGTTTAAACAAAAAATGCCATGTCCATTAGATCATGATTTTGCATATGAGTAAATAGAGCAAATGATAAACTTTCCATGGGTGCAGTTCATTCCATGCCAAGAATACCTCAATTAACCTTCAAAATATATCCCATCCAAACCTGGAAAATTTTCATGACATTCAATAAGAAAAAGCTCAGTTTCATTCCTGTCACTGCACCAGTAGCAACTTCACTTAATAACAAACCTCACCTGTCAATAGGCCCTGTATTTAGTCAGGGCATTTGATTGTTCATCACACTTCACTCATGACAGTTTTTCACGTTCATATACATTTTCTCTGAGAGGTGTCAGAATTCATTTTCCAATCCTATTCTAAGCACAAAGTTCTGGACAGGGTCAATCCTTAACAGTGACCTTCAGGTCCACCAGCACTCTGTGCTCACTTATGGTAGGAATCTGAGACAGGGAAGATGCACAGGACAGAGTTTCCTGTAGCTAAGGAAGGGATTTGTTTGCATGTTCCAACTGACATTGAAACCTGCATTTTTGGGTCGTTTGGTAGACAACACTTTATGGGAAACATGTTTAAACTGGAGGGATTTTCATCAAGGATGACCAATGCAACTGCAGCTCATCTAGTTACAGAGCTAAAGATGGGCTCCAGTGAAGGTCAAGCTCAGCTCAGCAGTGGTGTCTGATCCCACAGTTTAGGTCTGTGCTGCTTCCTGTGTGCCCTGCAGGATATCACATTGACAGTGTCTCTGAAATGTCTTCACATTGTTGCTCTCAAATGCTATCCAGGTCCTCCTAATCATACATACATGGACACTGACACTGACTGGTCACTGGGAGGGTGGAACCACTGAGCTTGTCATTCCTCCTCATTTCTGAGCTCATCCCTGGGCATAGTGTCTTCATCTTAGTCCCTATCAGCATTTGTTGAGTGCCACTCTGTGCTAAAACCTCTCTTGTCCAGCATGTGGGGCTTCACAGTGAGCCACTTGTCCACCTGGGATCTCACCAGAACCAGCCAGAATCATTAGGGAAGTTTAGAAGATAGCATTGTGTCCAAGCTCTGCACCCACATTTCTCATCAGCTCTAGGTGGGATAGCCTGACCTTATGGGGAGTCATCTGGATTTTAATGTTGATTTTGTTGATGCAGAGTCCTCAGTCCCTCAGAGAGTTCCTGGCCCTTTTGCATGAGTCTACAGTCTACTTACAAATGAGGAGTGAGGTTAAGCTAGCAAACAGCTATCCAAGGAAACCCAGGGGAAGGAAATTCATGCTTGCTTCATTTTCGAACTCCAGGTCTTGGCCATACAAAATAGCAATCACTATTTGGATATGGTGTGTATTTTTAATTTTATTTAATTTTTGATTAAAAACCTTCAAAGTCTCATCCAAGTTCCACATTTCAAGTGGCCAGTAGACCCATGTGCCTAAGGCAGTGAGCCACTCTCTTGTGGGCCGCTGCTGTGATGATGGCACAGTATTTGTTCTGTGAGTTTGTATTCCTGAAACTGTTGGCATCACAGTTAGCATGTCAGCTTGGTCTGTTTCAAGGAGAGAGTAATAATGTGCCAATGGAAGTAAGTAATTAAAATTTGACTCCTTCAGTTCCACTCTCAATCTTGAAGGTTTTCAATTGTTTGCAGCATCCTGTTTGAGGCCTCTGACTCCCCAGAGCTAAGAGAGGGTCTAAGAAGCCACAACAGAGATCAAGGTGATACTATTAATATTAGTATGACTCTGTTTTTCTTGCTAATAAGAAAACCCTTGAGACTAAATAATTTATACAGGTGGTTTAGCTTACAGTTCTGGAGATACAAGAGCATGGCACTGGCAAACACTTGGCTTTAGTGAATGCCCTCTTAGCTGCATTTCATAATTGGTGGTGTCAGCATGGATGCAGGTGCAGGAGGGAGACATCACATGGGGAGATAGGAAGCCAGCAGGGATCAGATGATTCATTTTCTCTTCTTATATAACCAGGATCTAACAAGGGTTTGACAAAACTATATTCCTACTTCTGAGTCTCATACCCTTAAAAGACCTCATCACCTCCAAGCAAACCCTTCCTCATACAGGTGTCACAACTGTCTTCATGACCATACTAAGGACCAAGCCTCAATCACACAATTCTGTGCAGTACAAATATCATGAACCCAATTTACCATCATGAGCTTAATTGTGACAAAGAATGCATGAGACAATCTTAAGTAATGCTCTTGCTGATTTTTGTGTCTCTAAAGGTTGGACATGGAGCAAAGTTTATGATTCAAGCAGTGACGAGGAAGAGACTGCAGGTAGGAACAGCCCTAAGGGTATGACAAAATGGGAAAAGTTTCCTTCTAGGAGTTTAGTTCCCCTAACTCATGTGGAAAATGAAGAGTGGGCATGAAATAGAAATAAACAGAAATATGTATTGCTTTTATAAAAATAACAGTTAATAGTCGTCATGTAGCTTGGCTTTTATTATTGGCTATTTTTTTTTGGCATTTTGCATGAAAGAATTAATATGTACTTTAGGTTTGATGCACAACCGAAGGAATCTAGTGGAACACACTTTCATAAAGTGACTTTGTGAAACTGTAATTGAAGCTCTCACTAGTGCTAAGCAGTAAATAAATAGTCACTAATTCCCTCTGCATGTTCTCTTCTTAGAGCAGCACTTTCTCTTCTATGTTTTGTCTACTCCTGGTTTAAAATAAACTCCCAACTGTGAGGGACTTAAAGAAAATTGTTTCAGTGCTCCCTGAACAGGACACTGTGTTCTCCTGTAAAATAGTGGGGAGAAGTTCCTCCTTCAACATGTCTAACCTCCAGTCTTTATCTAATTCCCAAGCCCTGTGAGTAGGAGGAAAATCTGAATGTGCTTGTATTCAAGAGGCCTAATTCCAGAAAATCAGGGAGACTGTGGCGGCCTCTTGTAGAAAAATGATGACACAGACATCCCTACTGAGTACAGTGACAGAATGTGAACTGGAAAAGAGCTCTTGGGATCCTAGATCTATTTCTCATTGCAGAGGTGAGGTGATGGAGGCTAGGAGACAGGAGTGCAGACAAGATGAAGAATGCAGAGCTGAGACTTTGGCTCTAGGACACCAGGAGCAGGAGCAACTCAAGTTCTCACCTTGACTTTAACTCTGCTTTTCCTTTTTCTAAGACCACATCATCACCATCATGGCCATGGTACACAGAGAAGACATAGAAACTGATGCAGAGGAGGAGGGGGAGGAGGAGGAGGAGGAGGAGGAGGAGGAGGAGGAGGAGGAGGAGGAAGGGAAGGATAAAGAGAAGGAGGAGGAGAAAGAGGAGGAGAAAGAGGAGGAGAAAAGGACCAGAAATCTGTACATAATTGATTTCCTATTGGTTCTCTTATTTATCCTTTCTTATGTACAGCTTCTGTAGCTTTTATATGTTTCATATTTCCCACATTTATGACTTTTCTAAATGTGCTTTCCTCATTCAGATTTTTGAGGTCCTTGTACCTTTAATTTCTGTTAAATCTCTCTGCACTAGCATTCTTAGTCTTGCCCTGGTTTTGACCACAGGCCACACCACTGAATCATGCTGAGCAATACTGCATGTCCATGCACTGAGCTTGAGTGCAGGGGGCTTCAGAAGTATTGAGTTGTTGCCTGATGCATGAGACAGGAACCATATGGTTCTGTTTTACTGACCACTGAATAGCTGGGTTCTCCTGCCTTTGCTGGCTCTGAGCATGCATGAATTTACCCTTCCTTTACTAGGTCAAGATTACACAGTTGGAAAGTAGTTCCCATAACATGAATTGTTTCCAGGGGCCCTCTCCTGGTTTAAAATGTGGGCTCATTGCAGCAAAAGTGATGAAGCAGTTTAGGAAGTGGCAATTTGAGTGTGGAAAAAAATGGGAGGGAGAGCAGAGGTCAAAATTAAAATATTCTCCATTGCTTTCTTAAATTTCTTTGTTGTACTTTATGCAGTGAATCAGAAGAAATTAGAGCACTCAAGTGTCCCCAGTTGCATGTGACCATGGCCTTGCAAGGGGAGGTACAATTTTATTAGAATCAGTGCATAGAGCTGTCTGAGGATAGGGCTAAAGAGGGTAGGGCTGGAGGAGCCAGGGTCCTTGCTCCACCATGTGTCATCACAGGTGCTGCTCCTCAGGGTCCCAGATGTATGCTACTCAGCCTTTACACCCAAATGTCCTAGAGAACCCTTCCCATTGCCTCATGTTTACTCTCTAGGGGAGCAGCTTCAGAAGGTTCTAAAGGTGAATGTCTATGGGAATTTCCTCCTGAGGACACTCATAGACACTCTCTGACCATAGACAATACCCTAAGCTGAGGGCAGCATACCAGCCTCAGTGCTCCCTGCCCAGACCCCAGGAGAGATCAGGGCCCAAATTCATCTTGCATTTCCTGAGAACAATTGTGGTCCTGGCCACTCTCTGTGGCCAGCAACTCATCCCAAGTGACCTTTTTACCTGATTCTGTGTGATAGACTGTAAAACACCTGGGAGAGAAGTAATTTCGGCCCTGGAACATAGGAGAGATGATACCTATAGTGCACCGCACCTGGAATTAACCAGCAAGACGTGGAGCAGGAGCTGTTTTTATGGTTCCAAAGACATAACAATCTATTATGTATAGAATTTACAGATTTGTGTGTTCTTTAATAATTTTAATATTAGTCCTTCTTGTTAAATTTTTATATAAAATTATATTTCCTTGATAAGAGTTTCTTTTTCAACTCATTCTATAAAATAAAACACACTAAAAAGAGGTAGATATGCCTGAGGTAGATCTCAATGAATTACAAAGTAGTTACCCTGGTGACCCCCATCACCATCAGTACTCTCCTCCCATACCCCTCAGTTTGCTTTTTAGGTTGTTTTTCAGGTTGGTATTATAACATTCACTAAATTAACAATGTGGGTGAGTAGGAGAAATAAAATGAATAATTAAATTGCAAGCTAAGTGAAATCCCAACTAAATTTCATAAGTGTTTAATTAATTGATCCATTCATTAGCGTATCTCAAGACACCCAATATAAGAAAGGGCTGGGAAACAATTGGCAATTCTCATTTATAAATATTGTGGTTTTACATTTTTGTATCCTTTTCTCAAGAAGAATTTTTTTGTAATGTATCACATACATATAAAACAAGTTGGAAACATACATTATAAACTTGTATCAATGGTGATAAATACATTAAATGACATGTTTCTCATTGGAAATAGGTTGGTTTCTATATAGAGAGAGCATGAAAACTACTAAGATAATAATAAAGTCTAGACAAAATATAAATGTCTGCTCTATGGTAACATATAGGCATCACTCCAATCTAACCATGCTAAAATTACATAATACTGTAGAAAAGGTCTTGAAACTATATACTTTAATAAGAAGTAAATTCAATAAAGAATGATGATACAGGGATTGGGATTATAGCTAAGTGGTAGAGTACATACCTCACATGTGTGAGGCCATGGGTTTTATCCTAAGCACTACATATAATAAATAATATAAAGGCATTGTGTCCATCTACAACTAAAACTGTTTGATATATTTTTTAAATGATGGGCTGGGGATATAGCTCAATGATAGAGCACTCGCCTAGCCTATGTGAAGCACTGGGTACGATTGTTGGAAACCACATATAAATAAATAAAATAAAGGTTCATTGATAACTAAAAAAAATACGTAAGAGAAAAAGTACTGAGAACCAATGCATTCAGATTTCAAAATTCATGCTTCTTTTTCATTGATCCAATAATTTGTCAACTAAGTTTTCAAAATTTGTTCAGAGCCAACATTACTCATAAATGTTACTCATCTATTATTTCATAAATTTACTTTCCCAATAATAAAACATACAAAATATTTGATAAACATACAGAATATTCAGATTAACTATATTTGACATGAAGATGAAAGAAATCATAGAGTCATTTTTCACTGTCAATGTTACCTGCTGCAATGACCACAGGCAAGGAAAGGCAATAACCATTTAAGTGATCAGCAGGCAGGCATGGTCAGGTCATTACTGGGCAAAGAGTTCAGAGATTAGAAGTTCATAGTTGAGTTGCCAGTGTCAGCTCCACCTTCATTCACAATCCTTTGGAAAGGATGGACACACATATTGTGCCTTCGGACTTTAGTAGACACTGCACCTCATACACCATTGGGTTCAAAGGGCACTCAAGAACTGAAGTGGCTGGTGCCAACGTGTAAGGTATTTGTAGGGTGTGTAGATCAACCCAGCCTCTGGCCCTGGAGGGGCTATCACAGCATCAATGTGAGGAGTTCCTTTTGGCATGACAGAGGTCTGTATTTGTCTGGTCAGAGGTATTATGGTAGGGTCAACTGGAGACGAGTACTCAGGGTCACTGGTGAAAGAAAATGTGCAGCCCCAGGTATGATCCTAGGAGCAGCCTGGGCTGTTGCAACAAGAGAAAAGGCAAGGGTAGATGATTTAGTGTTGGCACCTCTGCAGGTGTCATTCAGACGACCTCCCTCTTCCCAAGCAAGGATCCTGCACTTGCATTTCTAGACTACTGTGGGGGAGAGGGGCAGGGGTGTTAAGCTGGGATAGGCAGAAGGATCCAAGAAGCAGGACACAGAGCACAATCTTTCCCAAAATATCATCTGGAGTAGGGGGTGTATCAGAATTGCTTAGACTTACATTTTTCATGACATAAAATTTAAAAAGATACATTTCACATCACTTACTACAGACACTACATGCATGTGTATATGATTACACATTCAGCTGATAAAAATGCTTCTTGAAATAACACCAATCTTGCTGCTTGCTGGACCTCAGCACATCATTTCTTTCCATCATATTCTACTGTATTCTATTCTATCAAATCTGCTTTATCCTATTTGATTGGTTAATCTCACCAAAAACTACTATTCTAACATCATCTCCAATCAATAGGTTCTTAACTTTGTTTTAATGACCCTAGTATAAAAGCATCCCTCCCCTGCCACCTGTATCCAAGATTATTATTTTTTTTAGGGGAATGGGGGATAACTTGAAGCTATTTCCTTCATGTTCTTCACAAACATAACCAATCTTGACAATGAAGGAACAAAAATAAAATCACCTTCAAAATGAAAAGAGCATTATGATTGGTCCCAAGATGTAGTACAGACAAGAAACCCATCTCCACATGTGCTGACCTGCGACATCCTCTGTGGTATCAAGGAGCAATACTGAACATTCTTATAATGTTGGCCAATAAGGACCCGTACTTTATCTCATCTTGAAATATGTTGGTTCTTAGTGCTATACAGTGTGGAAAAAGAGTCTCTCTTGCTGGTGTAAACTTGGTTAGCAAATGTGTACATCTCCCCAAGTGAACAACCACCTGTACAGCGAAAATAGACACTGACTCCTATGCCTGTGCTGGACACTGTGTATATGTGTGTATTGAATCCTGAATTCTAAGTGAATGTCAAATCCTTGGAGTAAGAAAGCAGTGTTCAATTTTAGCTTTTGCTGTTTTCCTTGATATTGGCGCAGATGATAAGTAAGCGATTCCCAGAGCTGGAAAGGACGAGGTAAATGGAAGCTCTATATAATTTCCACCTCAGGAGAACCATCTGGTCATGTGCACGGGCAGCAGACATCCATGCAGGGGACATGAGGAAGTTGCTCCCTGCTCTTCCAGAAATCCTTCCTGGCTTCCAGCACCTATATGGAATCTTCCCCACTCTGCATTCTTAGCAAAACATGGATTTCACTCAGCACAGTATCTTTGTTCTACTATATATTGCTTTTGATTGTTTTTCCACTCCTACTCCCCTATCCCTGAGCTTTAAACTTTCAGAAGATAGTAAACATGAATTTCTACTCTAAGCACTTATAACATATTTTGTAGGTTAGAAAATTTAGTAAATTAGCATCACACTAAAAATCAATCATCGACATCTTTTTTTTATATAACTTTATTTATTTATTTATTTTTATGTGGTGCTGAAGATCAAATCCAGTGCCTTGCATATGCGAAGTGAGCGCTCTACTGCTGAGCCATAAACCCATTCCCTTGACGTTATTAACTGTCATGCAGATTATAGAAGAAGATTTGGGGCAGGACATACCAGGGGTTGTTTTTGACAAGAGAATTTTGAAATACTTATACATATCCAAGTCAAATGGGCAGTTGGATATGTAAATCAGAAATTCAGAGTTGAGGTTGAGGCAGGAGAAAAAATTAAGTTGTGGTAGATATGTGAGTACTCATTCCTATGTCATCCTCCCTGTCTCCTGTGATCTTGAGCAGACCTAATTGACTATTTCAGATTTATGGGCTCTAAGTGAAAAATAAAGAAATTTTCAGTAGTTGAGTGAAACCAGGAATGCTCTTCTTCACCGCTCTGCAAACAGGGAAGCCACATGTTTTAGGTGGAGCAGCTACAACATAGAGGACACTTTGAGAGCTTCAGCCCCTGAATTATGTGCAGCAGAGCTTTTGCCCCACCTCTATCTTCTGTGATCAACATGAGGAATGAATGAGCAACAAATTGTTGCTGCATTAAATCATTGAGAATTTCTTACCTCAGTATAATGCAGCCAATCCTGATGAATTTGCAACTCATCAGTGTATGTACATCATTTGGAGACTGAAATTATCTAGGGAGTGGTTATGCATAGAAAGAAAGAGATCTAAGACCATGCTCTCAGGGAGTAGAGGCAGAAAGAACAGCAGAAACTGAGAAGGATTAGTCAATGAGAAAGGAAGAAAACCAGACGGCAGCCACCAATATTGCATTTTAAGGAGGTATCAGCAGTAACTGAGTCAACTGTAGCTGGTAGTAATATGAAGATTGGTAATTAACCATGGGAATTATTGACTTGGTGGTCAATCATGGATGACCCTTCTTATGCTGTATCTCATAAATTATATAAAAATAAAAGTGATTGTAATCTCATATGTTAAAAAGGTTCATGTTAATTTTGAAGGATGTTTTGTGTGTGCATCTGTGTGTATTAGTTTTTTTGTAACATTCACAGTTTAAACTGCTGTAGTAAATCTGATTTAAAAAAAATCTTGGAATGTCCTACTGTATCATATATTGAATGAGACAAAATTTTATGGTTTATGTGAAAATGCTTAATTCATTATAATACCTTTATTTACTTTTGCTGCCTAGAAGGATGCTATCTTCTAATTTAAAAAGCATCAGTCCTCAGTCACATGAGTAGCGTGAAGTCAATGTAAGAATCACTTCTAATCGGGAATCAAACAATTTAGAGTTGTAATAACCTATGACTATGAAACGATGGCAGGATGAAAATGTATAAATAATTTTAAAATCATTTGAATGCTGCCAAAATGATCATCCACTATAGTGTTCCATATGCCAGGAAGTTGTAGCATCTGAAACTTTTACTATTTCTGTGACCATCTGTGTGTTTTGTATAAATTATGACTCTTGAACTGATAAAACACTAGAGGTAGAAAGCACATTTATACATTTGGGGAAATGAATAGATTAAAAACCGGCAGTTTGGTTTCAAAGTCAGTGTTTTTATTTAGATCAAAATTGTTTTTTGCTTTATTTTCCTCCTTTAGGCAAAACTAAAATTGAGTATTTCAAACTTAGATCATAAATGGAATGCTTGAAATTTTTTTCTAATACTTCAAAAAATTGAAAATAAATTCTTAGGAGATGTTGGTTACAGATACTTTATGTGAGTCTTTTTTCCAAGCTTTGTATTCAAATGATTGTTTTCATTTCTGTTACTAGTGTACTTTGCCAAATGTGTTGAGTACGAATGAACAGAAGATTAAAGCACATTACATTTTTATGAAAGGCAATTGAAAATTGCATGGTTATTGCTACAGTTTTTGTTATAGGAATTTCTAGAGATCTTTAATGTGGTGACTTTCTTTGTTGAAAATTTGAAGTACACATCTCCCAGCTGTGAGAACAAAGACACACCCTGCAAAAAGGGGAAAAATGTAATTGAATTGTAGCTGCACCTGTATTTTTTATATTCTTAAAAAATACATTGGCTTGGATTCTGAGCCAAATTTTAGGTCCATGATGATCATAAACCAAGAATATATAAATCACCTTTTCTTATTCCTCTACATGACAAGAGGATCTTTTAAAACCCTTCCGGCAAGCTTTTCTTGGAATAAAAGATGTCTTAAATAATATTTGCCTCTAGTTGTTTCTTAGACATGAATATTTACATTTATAGTTAGAAACAGAAGTAGTTTAACTTAGAGACTAGTTTCAGTTGACTTACTTCATGTGTTTGCAACTTAGAATAAATGATATTTCATCAATAGAGATGAATCAGAGGAATAAAGTCTTCCTTTTTGATGTACAAAAGCATTCCTATGAATTGCACAAGAAGGAATGTGCTTCTTTTATTGAACTACATTTTGGAAATATTGTATTTAAGCTCAAGATATTTTGTAGGAGTGCAAAAAGAGAATGATAATATTAAAAAATAGTGCACAATATTTTCCTGCTCAATCAAAAAATGAAAATTACTCTTGAATTAAGTAAAAAGTTAAATTTACTATAAAGTTGACATGACAAATATTTTCCTAGATTATAAAAGGTTGTAAATATTCATGATGATGGTCACTTACAGGATTAGGTAGAATAAAGGTTGATATGTACATTATTAAAGGCCCAAGGAAACCTTCAGTATAATTTTGGATTTCTAAATAGAATGAGAGATAAATTGTCAGATAAATAATGAAAGTTTTGGAATTAGTGAAGAGAGAGGAAAAATATACTCATGGTAAAAACATTGTTAAGAGGTATAAAGTTTATTAAAATTTGTAACTTATTTTACAATTGTTGGCTTAGATTGCATGGTTATTAGTATGGTTATGTTAATGAAAAAGTCAGTTTGTTTTACATTAGTGCAGTTATGGAGAGATTCCAACACAATTTCATAATGACTCCAGACATCAGTTTGATATTCTGTCTGTTGAGCTTCTATAAAGCTAATGCTCTAGTGGTAGCTACAGGAATTGCAGGCGTAGACAAGGAAGGAAATTGTCAATTTGCTATGGAGGATAGCTTATAAAAATTTTGTTTCCTTGATTTTTAGATGCATAATAAATGTATTTATAAACTAAAATATTCAGGTACCCAGTGACATCCACATGAAAATTAATGAAACAAGAGCAATTGTGGTCAGCTGTCCATATCTGTGGCCTCTATATCCATAGACTCAACCATCCACATGTTGAACATATTCAGAAACAAAAAAAAAGGGGGGGGGTGTTTGTAATGATCATATACAGATTTTTTTCTTATCATAATTTCCTAAACAATACAATATAATAACTGTGTACCTGACATTTATAATGTATTAAGCATTGTAAGCAATAGAAGATTTAAAGTATAGAGGAAGTTATGCATAATATATATACAGTACTCCACCAATTTGAGCCTTCACAGATTTTGGTATCTGAGATGGGTCTAGGGACCAATCCCTCACAAACTCTGTAGAACAAACATATGTTACTTGCCTTAACATACAATAAATGTGAGATAGCAAATTTATACCACTGTATCAATAAAACAAAATTATAGTTGTATGTATTTATGTGTAAGATCTGATAATCGATGAATAGAAATTAAACATTTTTAGATTAGTTAAGTGAATATTGATAGAAATAATAATACTTTCTCAACACTTGGTACTTAATACCTATGAAATGTTTATTGAATGTTGCAAGTTAACATTTCAAAGCTTGTATTCAGCACTTCTATTTAAATATATCACATAAATGAATTTGAAAAGTACTTCATTTTTAACCTAAAATTTTCCAAACACGTGTAAAGCTTTAGAAACAGTTATTGTTCAAACATCAATAATGTAATAGCTATTATGTATTTGAGAATTTACGCATATTTAATGTTTTATATTATCTCATTTCATTTACTTGATTACTTAATGAATAAGCTATTTTATTTCCAGTTGTGCACAGTTACCTCACAATTCAGTTTCCCTGGGAAAACAAGATGTTAGTGGTAAGATGTTGGTTGTAGTAGGAACTTAACGTACCACTTCTTATGTGCTAAGCCCCATTCAGATCATTCTGTGTACATATTGACATGTTTAACTTAAAGACACCACTGTCAGAGAAAGTTTGCTAGTGCATTAGCTGATTCCAAATTGATTTGTAGGCGAGAGGGACAACAATTTGGGAACTAGTTTTGTTTGTTGATAACACTTTCTACAGGGTCCTATAGATTTTGCTACATATACGATGATTTTGATAGGCTGTCAATGTAAATTTCAACTCAGTATGACTATGTCTCTTAGCTTCCACTATAAAATTTTGTCTTATTTGAAATGGTATGGAGATGTTATGGTAATCTTGAAATCAGGCTTGTTAATTTCAATAATTAGTTCATATTATTTCCAGTAATGAAATCTTGTAGCATAACAAAGATCTATAAAATTTGGTAAGTTTAGTAATTTCTCAAAAGATGGCACAGGAATCGTGAAATTCAACCTAAGATTATAATCTTATAGCTCAGATAAACTGAAATTATTTATTCTAAAGACTAGAAGTTTTACCTAAAAAATTATTAGAGATTATATACAGAGCGTAATAATTAACTTGTTTCCCATTTGGCAATTAGGGAAAGAAAAATTGATATCCGAAATGATATTGTGAATCAATAAGTGATTCAACTGAATTTACATTTTAGTTAGCAGTCCAAGCTGTGGATCAACAAGCTTCTTAAAGCATCAGTTGCACACTTTTTGAAAGTTATGGCGGAAAGGATTAAGCAATTATGAGAAATTATCTAATAAATAGGAAGTTAATTTACAGAAAAAATTAATTGATTTAGTGGTTTGGTAATTTTGTGTAGATTCAATAAAACATAGTAAATACAAAACAGTGTACATGGTAAGTTTTGCCTGGACTCAATTATGAAATTCTAGGATGATTTTCTTCTTAACGACTCTGTCATTTTTTTCTAATGATTTTATTTTAGTATTAAAAAGGACAGCTTGAAAGATATTAGTCTTTTCATGTTTGAAATTCTTATCAGGCATAATAACCCTTTGTGACATAAACATTTTCGAATGATTTGTATTATTCTTTTGAGATAAGCTGTCTTTGAATTTTTTACTATTCTTCCTACCTGTCCTTAAAGCAGTCTTAAGTGTTTTACTTGATTAAGAAAAAAATAATTTAGATGGTAGGGAAATGATCTGTTATGTTATTTATTTCCATCAAATCTACAGTTCAAACTTAAAACATTTTGGGGGGGGCAATTTTATCTACTTGTAACTTTTTCCCGTCCTTTCTGGATCCTGTGTATCTTTGCAAGTTTCTTTGATTTCCCTTGTTGGTGCGATATTTTGGTAAAAAGCAGCTGACTCATATCCCATCCAAATCCCTAGTGTCCTCCAGATCCTTCACAAATTTGGCATTCAGCCCACTCCTTGCCAATTGCTTCCTTTCCCCCCAATTCCCACATGTCTCCCTCCTAAACCATCTGCTCCTCCTTCCTTCCTTCGATTAGTGCTTTCATCTGGTCTTCCAATTTCTTTCATTGTTCAGTGTCTGTAGCTTCCTTTCCTTCTCCTCTTCCCTAGAGGAAATGAACACACTTAATGCAGCTGATGTCATGGAGCTCCTCTTCCCTGAGAAGTTAAATTTGCTTTCCTGCAAAATAAATAAGTAGTTCTGTTGTGTGAAGGTCAAAGGAAACTGAAGGGGCGATAAACCAGAAGTAGATTTTTTCCCCCTGTGTGTCTTACAAAAAAAAGGTCAATGCACATTATATATTTTATATCTTATAAAGAGTTAAATTTTAAATTAAGTGTTTTTAAATATAAGTGTAAGTTAAACTAACATAATTCTTGTATATCAGTAACAACAGGAAGAAATGAGTTAAAAAATGAATTTATTTCTTATCCTGAATTTTTAAAATTCATAACTGAAAACACTAGATTAATAGAATACAGCATAGGCTTTCACATTATAACACTGCGTTATAAGGTTTTCACATCTGTTAAATGTATAATCTTAAGAAAGTCATTTGAACTCCATGCATTTCATTGTTTGCATCTGCCAAGTAAATTGCCTAATAGCTTACCTAGCTATTATAGGAATACAATGAGAAAATACATGCAATTGTAACACACTCTCTACATATTAGTAATGAGTTCTCTGGGTTAGTAAAGCAGTATGAGCTCCACTATGTATTTGGTCATCAAAAACTTGATGGAGAAGGAAAATCAGGGATATTTGTACCATAATAATTCCAAATATCCCACATAAGCAAGATCATTTGAATGTATATGAAAATAAATCCAGCATTATATCTCCTCTCTCCTTGTTTGTATCTATATGTGATCCACAACTGTAAGAGTATTTCCAGTTTTCACAGAATAACCATGGGTGAATATTATGAGTAATTAAAGAATTTAGACTAGTGTTAAAATGAAGAAATTGTTTTAAGTTTTGTGCTCACCATTGTTGTGCAATGAAATAGTCAACTGGTGATTCCACAAGGGAATTAAGCCCTAATGCTCTAAGGCATCCATGGTGTTATGAATCAACTCTTTTCCCATGAGTCTAGAACATTTTAGTTATGAACCATCCTTACGGGAATTGAGAAATTTTGTGATTCAGATGAGAAAGGCTGGTTTGTCTTCCCAAGGAACACCCTGAACCTTACCACAAACTCATAAATCTACTTAAATAATTGCATATACACTTATCATGTCTGGACACTAAAACCAGAAAAACATAAATGCAAGCATTCCTTACTTAGTTGAGAAGCCAAAGCACTCTTTGAAAAGATGATAATGAACTAAGGCATTCTCAGTTGTAGCACACAAGTTAATTTAGATCACAGTACAATTATTAATATAATTCTTATGAGCATTTGATGGTTACTCTAGTTTTTCATTATTCATTTACTAGATGTGCATGTACAGACTTGGATATCAGAGCTTCACAGATTTATGAAAGTCTTTATTTTTGCACATGCTATTCTATATGCCTAGAATATTCTGCCTCCTCCACCCCTTTGTCTAATTCACTCATTTTTCAAGTTCCAACTTAAAGGTATTGTCTTCAGGAGAATGTTCTACTGAATCCTACCACAGTTACTTTTTTTTTGCCAAGTATTTTATTTCTAATGTGTTCAAATCATGATGTATACATTACTTCTAACCATGCCTAAGACACATTTCAGGGCAAGCTGTATTCCTTGTATGTGTCCTATGGTAGGAGCTCAATATAAAATTTCTTGAGAAAATGTTAAATGAATGAAATACTAATCAGAAATAATGTCTTGTTAAAATACCCTACACTGAAAAGTTGCTAATTTGAACATATTTGATTTTCTTAATTTTATTATCATGCACAATTATGTATTTGTTTTCCTCAATTCGCATAATATAGAACAAGAATATCCTTGCCCCAGTTACTGGTTTCCATTGGTTTAACAATAGGAAATATTACACAGATTATTTGAACACATATATTATCTTAAGTGTGGCTTATGGCTATTCACAGAACCTTATAGATGGTGCTGATTTGAGAGATTGTGAATAGGCAATCTCTTTCATTTTTGGGGAATGAAAGGGAAGCCAGGGAAGTTGATTTATCCTGAGTCACATAATGGATTAGTCTTAAATCTGGAATAAGTGGCAAACCTCTCCATATAGATTTCTTTCTGTTTATACCTTTCTCATGACAAATTAGGTCAACCCATTTAAAACAAGACTTAACTTTGATTATGATATAGATTAACAAAAAAGCCACAAATACAGTGCTTTACTGGATTTATTTCAGACAATTTTTGACTTGCTTTGTACCCTAAATTCAGTATTTCCTATTTTGTCACTGGTACTAAAATGATACATGAAATACATAGGGTTTAACAACATTATTTATTTCTTTATTGGTTGGCTTACAATAAAAATAGCTATGGGGTTTTTTATTATTATTCTATATATTCTGTTTGTTATTAGAAAAAGGTCCAATTCATCTTAATTGAATGTCTGTGTTCACCTCACAATCTCATTGACACAATTACAGCAATTTATATAGTAATTTAATTTATGGCCATGTTGGTAAAAAAAAAAAAATCTCTTATGTCTGACGTTCTTTTTTTGAGCCCCACTAATAATCAAACCTTGATCAAATCCTTTAATTGTTAAAATATTAAGGTTATAGTATCTTCTCTGCATAATAATTTTCAGGATTCTTATGAGAATCAAGTCATAGTAGTTGAAAGTATTTTGAGGAATAACAGCCTCATTGTAAGCTTATTTTTAGTACTCCTTATCTTTAACTAATGTTCTTTCTGTACAATATTAATGATAGAGAGAATCCAGAAATCAAAAATATTTAATGTCAGTGATTAAAATTTAAATTGAATATATACTAAAAAGAACTACCCCATACCTGTAACACTGTGGTACATCCTGTTTTAACCAATTTACAAGTATCTATCAATTTTATATCTTCTTTGTATGACATATGCATTTAGTAGAGTCCAGTTTAGGGTCTGCATGCCATTCCCCCACCCCACTCCAGGTGCTTCAGGATACCCAGTTATAATTCCTTACAGAGCCCTGACAGGTCCAATTAAACTGATTCAAGAACCATAGAAAGGGTTTCAGTGCTTATATGCAGAAAGTAGTACAAGCCAAAGATTGCCAGATAGTGTGTTTTATAGCGTGTTTTGGTCACTTTGGGAAGTGATATGTATATTTTAAGTTTCTTTTAAGTAGTTAAAATGGACCTCCATCTGAGTAAATGTCTTCACGTATGTGAAAAATCTGAATAATCTCAATACAGCTTGGGAATTGTTCAATATTGGTGTTTTATGCTGTTTTGATTGTTGCCTGCTGTCAGTATTCTGATAAATCTCTTGAGATTATTTTCCTCATTTTTTTTCTCAAATAGTTATCCTCAAAACCAGTTTTGAATGTTTTCCCAAAGCCTAGTCCCACCCAAGTTGTGTTCAGTCAGAGTCCCATTAGGCAACATAGAGGACTGCCTGACAGGTCTGCCTACACTGCCTTCCATATGGAATCTGGCCAACTCTTTTGAAATGACTGGGCGAAAGCTTGGTGTGGAAGTGTGCTGCTGGTCAGCATCTACGATTCTTCAATCAGAGTAGCTCTTCTAGAAAGCAAAAAAAATGTCTCAGAAATTCGAGTAATCAGCCAAAAAAAGTTGGTGCTCATCATTCAAAGTAATTATCAATAAAGTACACTAAGCAGAAATATTATAACTCTACAGACTCAACACACATGGCCAAATGACAATGCCTGTAACAGAAATTTGAGATTAGCTTTACTATTCCACCAGAGACAGCAGACTTTCAAATGCAGTTTCCTCTTTTATTTTTTTCCTTACAATATATGCTTACTCAAGCAGCTGAGTTTCTTCAGTTTCTAAGCACTTTGATATATCTGATCAGGCCATTACATTTCTCCAAATGGCCAAAGACTAGTGGAATTTTACTACTGCCTGGGAGCACTTTGTTTAATTATAGGTTAGTAGTTTGCCAAATTAAAGGCACACTCTTTTGTGGGTTCAATGATGGTGTTCTAACCAGTTTAGTTTATTTTCAGTGTTCCCTAAATGTATAGTTTAAAGATGAGCTGCTTCCCTAAACGTATAGTTTAAAGTTTATTTTAAAGCAGTGCTTAAAAATATTATGTTTAAAATTGGGAAAAATTTAAATGAAATCAGAATATTTTTTGGTAAATTTCTCTTTTTTAAAAAATTGACTTTTCCAATTGCTTTTAGTCTTTGTGATTGTTCATGAGGACCCAAACAGCATGTGTTTCTTTCTGTTTATATAAAACCAAATGAATGGCAATCTTTTTTTTTTTTCCAAGAACTACATTTAAAAAATGCACTTATTGTACAAGGAATTCTATCCTTAAAGCAGAGTCCAAAGTGCAGAAATTGAATATACTTTTAAGGCTTAAGTTTTAAACAATTTTAAATCTGAGCCTTTTAAAGGGAGCTGGAATTTTTATTTATAATTGGCCAAGGTTAACTTTATCTGTTTCTTCATCTTGGCCACATCATCACTTTTATTTAAAGATTCTCTATTAAAGGATAATCCTAAATTTTATGCTGAGGCTGAGGTCTCCTCTAATCTAGTGCTGATTGTGCATTTTCTTTGTTTAAAGGCTAGTTGCTTTAACCAAATAGTTACCAGGAACATCTGACCATTTCAGTTTTTATCTCCTTGAAACTAAAGAATTTGATAATATGATAAATCGTACACTTGTAAAATAATGTGGTGTGCATTAACAAAATTGCTACCAGATGGTGCAGGTTTTCTCAAATCTTACAAATCTAGGTGATCACAAAGCTTTAAAGGCCCATCACATTAGAAACAGGCTTATGTTTAAGAGCATTGTCTTGTATGGGAAAATTTCAAGAGTAGTTGAGCTCAATCTATATAATACTGGCTGAAAAATGGAAATTTGTCTCTTTGAGTGGATAAAGTGTAATTTAGTAAGGAATCCATTATTTCTTATGTCTTTGCTTTTAACATACATGGTGTCACTCTTCTCTCACTTGGATATATCACATCACCATATTGTACCAGACAGTATGCTTATAGAAGATCATGTCAAATTTTCTCATCTTTATTAGGGAAACTTGTAAATATTCTGTTCACACTTTAAACATGCTACACTCATAATCTCAGGATTATATGGGAATAGGAGAGCAATTCCTCTGAATAAAAACTAATGTGGGTATTTAACTATATTTGCTCCTGCAAATGAAATGTGCATGTGTGAAATGTAAATATGCACATTTTATTTTCTGATGACAACTAGATGGATTAAGGGCAATTAGGTTGGCTGTTCGCATCAAGCAGGCTTAACTGCTGGGTGAATATGATGGAAAGTGGACTCTCAATCTGACATACTCAGGGAGTCAACGGATCACACCTGTTTTTTCCTCCAGTCGTTCGGTGTTGGTATCTACATATGTGCAAGATATAGCTAGTTTGTGGAATTGGCATGGGAAGCATTTGTTTTCTACCTAAAAGAAAGTCATCTACAGAAACTTTTCTTTGGACTTATCCAGAATGGGCTCCGATACACTTACTAAATGATCTGGAGCAAATTTCGATATTCTCTGAACCTCAGTTTTCTCATTCAAAAATAGGAAACTATACTTTTCCCTGCAAGAATATTGTAAAACTAAAGAATATGCACATAACAGTACCTTGTGGATGGCAGATGTTAGGACATTAGTACATCACAGTTCTTATTACAGCAATAATATATATTTTTAATAAATTCATTAGTGCATTTATTAAATTTACCACAGATTTACTGATGCATTGTTCATGGGTTTGCAGAAATAACCATCAATTACATTTTTTTCAGATGTTATGTTTTAACAAGTTATGCAATTTGTTCTTTAAAATTTCTGTAGAAATGACAGAAATTTAAATTTTGTTATTTTGGTGTATAGAATTTCAATTTGTTTTCTGTAATGTAATATAAAATAGTGTGTCTTAAATATAAATTCTAAACTATTAATTCTTTTTCTGAAGAGATGACGACTGAAAGTGTAAACAATTCTACATAGCCAATCTCTGTGAAAAATACAGATAATTTTATTTCTACATAGAAGGTTTGCATTTTAAATGCCAAAGTTTAGGTAAAGTACTTGTCATCATGGAATACATATTCTATGTTTAAAAAAAAAGAGGTAAGAAACTTTTCCAGTGGTTTTACTTTGACCATTAATCTTTCCTATGGCTGATATCCCTTCTTCCAGAAACTTTCCCACCCCTTAACATGGGAATTCCTAATTAGGTGTTTTTATGAAAGCAACTGAGGATTCAGGAAATCTTGATTTTTTTTTTCAATTCAAAACTGCAACAATGCAACCTAGACTTGGATCAGAAACAATTCAAAATACCAATATCCCTTAATATTATTTACCCCACATTTTCTATTCAGTATGCATTTTGTCCCTGTCATGGAACTGGACCATTTATTGAGTGAGAAAGGATATCTCAAATACTAATCCAAACAACTTTTGAACTACTTTTTAGGTAGATTTAATTTTCCCATTAATTTTGTTTTCAGAGATAACTATGGAGTCAGAGGTGGGCAGGATGCATTTATTTTAACCTTTTATTTGCCCACAAGTTAATCATTATTTCTCAGGCCATGGTGAGAAGTATCTGTAGATAACACTGTAGCTTTATTTAACCTATAGAAAAGTTCCTGTAAGTTCCATTTCAAACTTTTCTTCCAAAGATTATATTTTCTTCCTTATATAGGTGAATTTGTCTACCTTCTTCCTCTTTGGAAGCACACAGATACATTTTCATTTATATTACCATGTAGCGTAGGGGCACATGGGAGTTATTTATCTTCTTATCATGTACCTTTTATAAAATGAGCCACAAATTTGCCAAATAACTGAGCTAGATTCTAGCATAGTCTTGTGATCAATAAAAGAGAGTAAAGCGACTGGCCATATGGATATTGAATCTCTGACTCTGGCCTGATGAGCCCTGACTTCTGATTAATCAATTAAGCTTGTCACAAGCTCTTCTTGCTCCCCTTTGATGCTTTGGGATTAAAATACCACAGAACAGAAATGAGAGTTTATTTCAGTTTGCAACTATTTTAGACATGTTCATACTTCTACAGAGTGTTAGCTAATGATGTTGAACTACTTTATTGCTCTTTTGTATTTACAATTAAAAATATGGTTTTGTAAATTTTGTCATTCTCAATTTCTGAATCCAAGAATTCCTGGCATACACAGCCAGATTGACTTTGTCTGCCATGGCTTTGTGTCTTCTTCAGAATATAAGTGGATTTAAATTTCCAGAGGAGAAAATTACACAGGTCTCTGGAAAAGGCATTACCTTAGAAAGGTATTTGGTAGTGAGGGAAATTCTCACACTGGAACAAAACTATAGAGAACAACCAAGCTTAAGAACCCATAGAGGAAAAATAGGGATTTACTGTTGGAAAAGTATTTTCAGCTGGTGAACTTATAACTCCAAAGAGACAAGAGTTTAAAAATGAGCTTTTCTCCCCTCAACTACTATGAACATTTGTCATCTTTATTTCTAGAGCATAGTCATAATTCCTCCATAGATTTTAGGTTCAGTCTGTTTTAGCAGTGACTGTATGTAAATTCAGAATTATAGCCAGATGGTTGGATGAGGTGATAAAAAGCAAACCTGGTTTTGTGGGAAAGTGAAAATTGCCCATAAGACTTTGTTTTTACCTTTAAAACAGCGGGACATTGTTTCATGAGACCTGTGAAGGAAATAATACATTAACTTTAATAGCTATAAGCTAAATTAATTTTTCATATCCATGCTGAATACTGCCATGTAATCTGTCCAGAATTTTCATAGAGGTAAAAACAAATCAGCTTTTTTTTTCGCTTTTAGGAGATAGCTAGCAAAGGCTATTTTATTAGAAAACCACTCTTTATATTGCATGCTTTTTATAGGATTCACTTTTAGGTTCCAGTATTAATGACTTGGGAACCAGACACCTGGGGAATCTGCTAAAAGGCTTCAGTGAGTCATCTGCTTTGCATTTCGTCAGCACTCATTCCACTTGTCTGTCCCTAGTTTATAATACTATAAATTAGGGGGTGATTTCTCGGTTGATTGCTTTAGACTACATACCTCTGAGTGCCCCAAGAAAATGGGTTTGCAAGAGAAAATGCCAAACTCAAGTCTTTGTTCTGGCTTTGAGACACACTTAAGCAGTCAAAATAAGTATATTTAAAGAAGCCTGTGTTTCTTCTTTCTTTTATTCTTTGTTAAGATTAGGATTCATTAAAAAGGTACTCTGGTGATATAGTAGATAGATAGAAAGGTACTAATTTATACCTTCACAAAGAAAATAATCTTTTCCCTTTAAGTTAAATATGTCTCTCTGCAGGGTGGCTCTCACTTTCCTGCAATTAACAATACAGCTCTTTCTGGTGTAGACTATAATCAAATTATCATAGGTGTGCTTCTGCAGCAGCAAACAGCCAACTACCAATTTATAAATCGCTAAGAGGAAGAAATGAAAAGTTTAAAAGGAAAAATGGAAATAACAGAGAAATGCAGCTGCCATAGTCCTAGGCAGCAACTCTCCCTGGCCTGTGTGCTCAGCTGGCAGCTCACCAAGCTGTGTGGAGAGCCACTTGTTCCCACTGGGATAATTGCTGTTTCTGCATGAGCCTCTTGCTGTTTCTCTCTGATGATCAAGTGTGTTTAAACTCCTGGCTGAATTCATGTTGGTTTTCAAATGGTATTGTAAAGTGTACCAGCAAGCAAATGAAATTGGATCATGTTCTCTTGTATCTGTGTAGTCCAGGCAAACATGGGACACCAATGGAGAGCTCCTAATTGCCTACTTTTCTCTCAATTCCATTCCTAAGAGAATAATCGAAACACTTATAAGTACATTTTTTTTTCTCCTTGTAACGCTGTCCACTTTATGTCACCTGGTAAAATTTAGAATGGCCCTTCAACTGCTTTCAGTAGGCTGCTTTCAGTTTTCTTTACAAGACCTATATACTCACCCAGCATCCTTTTGTTAGACAAGATGTGTGTGTGTGTGTGTGTGTATTTGCAAATCCCAGAGGTGTTATATATATTTTAAATAGACTGTGAAAGATGAAATACATTTTGCTTTAAAATTGACTGGTAAATGGATTAGTGAAATCAACATGAATCTTTAAAAATCAAATTGAATATTCTTTACAATATGATTGAAACCTCACTGGTAAACAAACAAATAACAACAACAACAACAAAATCAATCTGGTCAATATTAGCATTCCTCTGTTTTTCTTAATTTGACCTATCTCAGGGTACTCTCAGTTTATATAATGGTCACGAGAACATGTAGCTTCATCTCCTGGCCTCTGGACAAGCAACATGAAACCAGATATGTTCCAATCAAGACATACTTAAAACCATGTGTGTGTTTTTATTCCTCCTAATCCTCCTCCCTCTTCTCCTCCCCCACCCCACTGATCTCTCCAATAGGCCTATGAAGCAGAATGAAATAGGAATAGGGAGATATGAAAATTTTTTGGAAAATGAAATGAGAGTCAGTAGCTTTCATGAAAACTAGAAAGAGTAAATAAACTTTAATAAACTTTGCTTGCCTTGAGGAATAACTGATTTCAGTTCCCTTTGTTTATTTTTTATATTTATACAAAATAAAACTTGTGCTTGGAGACTTAAATATGAATTTATTTTGCAGTGGATATACGATATCATTTAAAAGTGTTATTTTTTGTGCTAACTTAATATAAGCAGAGAATGTTAAAATTAATTTCTTGAGATACATATATTTTTAAACACATTTTTAGTTGTTAATGGACCTTTATTTTATTTATATGCCATGCTGAGAATTGAACCCAGGGCCTCACACATGCTAGGCAATCAATCTACCACTGAGCTAAAACCCAGCCTGAAATACAAATACTTAAGAGAAGTGACCAGAATAAAAGATATAAACCTTATGTCAATGATTTTTGATGGTGGAAATTTATCAAAAATTTTAATTTTTATGTCATAAATACAATAAAAGTCAGATCTCAAGGAGAAAAGCAAAATTATTAATGTGTGTATTCAGAAATATAAAGTACATACATATAATATTAAGCAATAATTAATAAAAACATGATATCATTTAATACTATGTCTTCTTTAAAGCTGTTTTTATTGTACTACTTACCTGGGGATATGCGTAAGAAATGTGGCCAAATGAGAAATACTGTATTTTCTCTGATATTATATAAGATCAGAATTATCTGAAGTATTTTTTACTTAATTATATTGTTTTAGATTGCTAACGAGTCTTTATGGATTGTTTATCCAATCCTTTGTCTATTATTTATACAATGTAATTATGCTACCAGTGTTTTTGCTTGATTTAGAGTGCAGCAAAAGATGATTATTTTTGAAATAAAGGTGATATGTGTTAAAGATTCGGATGCTTTATTCTGCACTGCCTAACACTAGAGGTTGACACCAGCCTTATCACCCAATAAAAAGTAATGGGAGTTATTTTGCTTTTTCCTTCTCTATGTTCCAAGCTCACACAAGGTTACATTTTTTTTTTTTTTGGTTATTGTTGTTAAAATTGTTGAATTAATGCCACATTTTAAGAAAGAAGAGCTGTTATTGCTGTGACTCTTCTTCATGTGTTTCTGTTGAAAGAAGTCCTTGGAGACCATCCAAATCTGTCCTGCAGCTTACTTCACCAAGGAGAATGTCTAGGGGTTATGGCTGGCCATCTGGGATACCTGCATCTCATTGTCACTAAGGAGCCATACAAGGCATTTCTGTAGTTCACAACAGCTTGTTGTCCAGTCTGTAGGTCAAGGATCCAGGCAGAACTGACAACATTGCTATGAAGAGATATCCTGCCCATGCAGAATCAGTGGAAAATTGTTTAAGAACAATAGACTAAACTACAATTCTAAAGTCTCATCTCAGTTTCTTTGGAAAATAGCATGAAAATGATTCCATGGTAAAGAACTGAGATTTTTCAGAAAAAAATCACTTCTAATCCTAGGTGCTTTAGAAAAATTTACATTTCATATTAATCCTGCTAATCAAACTGTTACTACTATAAGTGAATATTTCCAATCTTTTAGAAAATTATAAAAATTAAGTATCACACATATTTTTCATTAGTAAGATAATGCCTATGTGTGTCTTGTATGTATTACCTGAACTGTTTCTCTTTTAGCATTCTAAATCAGTATTCTATTAATCCATTATTTGGATGGTATTTCTTAAATGTCTTAGTATTTCTAGTAAAAAGCACAGATTTTTGAATGCAAAGTCTATAAAAGGAAATGAGATAAATTATATGACAGTTTGGTGGTTAGCAATTTGAAATCATCTTTGAAGCCCTTAATATAATTAGCGGTTTCGTTTTTGGTCTGTTGAATTCAAGTCACATTAGGTTAATGTAATTAAAAGCAGAAAAGATTTTGTGTAGCCAAACTAGTTAATTAGGCCCAGTCGGTTTAGTGTGTTAACCCAGAGGTGTATGGATAACATTGTGGGGTTGATGCCTGAAAAAAAAAAAATTCCTGTGTAACAGATCCTGCAAATCATCTGACTTGCTCTAGGGTAGAAAATGAAGATGTACCAAGGAGTTCATTCTAAGTTCATCTTTATTTCTGATTGTGAGCTCTGATTGCAGGGTAAGCTGTGTACTCCATAGAATAACTAAACCAAAAAGCTTACTTAATTTACTTTTTTATAAAGAAGCATGCTTTTATGTTTGCAAAGATAATACGAATTTTCTCCTGTATTCCGAAAATAAAAATAATGATGGTAGATTTTTTTTTTCATGCGAATCAGGAGATATAAATGATTTTCTTCACTTTGGGCAGAAAAAATGTACTTTATACCTGAGTTTTCATTATTGTTATTCAGTAAACAGGTCAGAAAAGGAGATAAAGCCTTAGACAAAGGGATTTCCTCTTGCTCCAGAGCAGTCTTTAAGTGTTTCTAGAGGACTTTCACTTCTCAGGAAGATAATCAAGTCTACTTACTCATAGGGACTATTTCTGCTGTATAAAATCAAATGGATTGACTACACTGAAGACTTTTATACCTCAGCGTCTTCAAAACATTTTCTTTTTAAAAAAATTCTGACTCTTCCAATGAAGAATATAAAGTTTAAAGATATTTGAGACTTTGAAAAAAAATTTTACCACCCTTCTTCTCTTCCTTCCTGTCTCCTTCCCCACAAGGAGCAAGACTACTGGGACCTTCTTTTTGTTTTGCTTTCATCAAGTATGTATATGGCTGAGGCCCCCCTTTAAGCACTGTCTAGAGCTTATGGAAATGTGGGCTTCTAATGTGGTTACCACTGGGGCTGGTAAGGTGGATGGTAATGAGGAAGCAAGACCTCTGCCTTGGATTTTTGACATAGGCTAGATGCCAGCATATTGTCTGCAAGCTGAACAGGTTCTGCTTCTGCACCCCCAGGATTATGTTAATTGAAGTAGTGCTGCAGCAGCTCAGTGTTTAACATTGTGTCTGTTCATTATACAAACTAGTTTTTGATAGGTTTACAATTTGGCTGTCAAATCCAGCTGTAGGAAGAAACCTGCCAAGAAACATTTCTTAGATTGTTTCAAATAGTGCCGTTTTCACATTTCTAGTATTTTGTGTGTGTTAGACATATTTTTCCTCCTTTCACAGAGAGAGGAAATGTCAAATTTTCTTTAAAAAGGGGCATCCTAAATTTACAATAGGTTTTACATATGACTCAACATAAATTGGTGATGGTTAATAGTACATTATGTACCAACTGAAAGCTGGTATGCTAATTTGATGGAGGGCACCATACTATGTGCTGTTTCTGTTCTGTGTTTTGAAAAGAATAGGACACTTTGTATTCCATATTGGTTGTTGTGGCAAAGAGAACTAAGGCTTCAGTTCAGCCATTGCCAAATGGCATTGCCATAATTCCTAAATCAATTTGATTTTATAGAAATGATAGACTATTATTATATATTTTTTCTCCTTTTGTCCAACTGTGTTGCTTGTTCCTTATACTTTTATGAATTTCTGTGTTTATAATCTTTGAGGAAATCAGTTTCTCTCAGGCTTAATGAAGCTTGTTTAAAATTCCATTGGAGTTGTAACATCTTTGGGATTCTTAAATGTTATTGCCAGGATACTAAATGGGATGTTGTATTTTATAGTGAAATTGTCTTATTGATGGAGTGGGCAGGGGTTGTGGGCTTGAGAAGTGTTTATACCAATTGGGGAAGTCCAATCAATTTTTTTCCAAATAGAATAAATGTGTCTTATATCATCTAATTTTATCTTCTCCTTCCATTTATCATTTTAATTCAGCCTTTCTCCGTAGTCCAGAGCTCGACCTTTAGAACAAAGTGTCTCAGAATAAGCACTATTGATGTTTTGAGTCAGATAGTTCTTTAATGTGAAGGATTACCCTGTACTTTGTAGGATGTTTAATAGCATCTCTGCCAGGTACCCACTAGATACCAGTAACACTGTCTCTGCTCCTAAGTCATTCATTCTTTCTTTCTTTTTCTTTTTTATACAAACTGGGTCTTTATATATATATATATATATATATATATATATATATATATATATATATATATATATATATATATATTCAATGAACCTTTATTTTATTTTATTGATATGCAGTGCTGAGAATCAAACCCAGTGCCTCACACATGCTAGGCAACTAATCTACAACTATGACTCCAGCTGATTTTTTTCTTTTTAATCTTTTTTGTAGTTGCAGACAGAATGCCTTTATTTTATTTATTTTTATTTTTATGTGGTGCTGAGGATCGAACCCAGTGCCTCATGCATGCTAGGCAAGTGCTCTGCCACTGAGCTACAGCCCCAGCCCTCCAGTTGCTTTCTTTCTTTTTTGTTTTCATTTTTTTGATGGTGGGACTTGAGCCCAGGCCCTTGAACATGCTATACAAGTGTCCTACACTGAGATACATCCTTAGTCCCCCTTTCTCCTACTTCTGACAATCAAATATGTACATATATATCCAGATATTGCCAAATATTCATGAGGAAAGATTAGTGTGATTGCCCTCACTGAGAATCATTGTTTTGGAGGAAACATTTATAACATACAAAGCCTAAGTATAACTTATTTGTCAGGCTTTACAGTGTTAATACACATGCATATTTTTCCAGATAAAACAAATGAAAGATATGTTAGTTATTAATTTTAATAGAATAATGCTAGATTTGGCCTAACAAAGGAGATTACTTTTGATTAGACAGGAATCTCTTGAATCAATTTTTAGGTTTTTTTTTAGTTTTATTGATTTTATTGTTTTTTAAATACACGATAGCGGAATGCATTATAGTTCTTATTATACATATAGAGTACAATTTTTCATATCTTTGTATATAGAGTATGTTTAGGACAATTCATGCCTTTATACATGTACTTTTTTTTGCATTACAATTCTTATTACACATATATACCACAATATTTTCATATCTGTTTATACATAAAGTATGTTTACACCCAATAAGAATCTTCATACATATACTTTGGATAATGATGTCTATCACATTCCACTGCCCTTGCTAATCCCCTGCCCCTCCCTATCCTTCCCACCCCTCTTCCCTATCTAGAATTCATCTAATCCTCCAATGCTGCCCCTCCCTACCCTACTATGAGTCAGCCTCCTTATATCAGAGAAAACATTTAGCATTTGGTTTTTGGGGATTGGCTAACTTCACTTAGCATTATCTTCTCAAATGCCATCCATTTACCTGCAAATGCCATGATTTTATTCTCTTTTAGCACTGAGTAAAATTTCATGTGTATATATGCAACATTTTTTTTATCTGTTCATCCACTGAAGGGCATCTAGGTTAACTCCAAGTTTACCTATTGTGAATTGTGCTGCTATAAAAATTGATGTAGCTGTATCCCCGTAGTACGCTGTTTTTAAGTCCTTTAGGTATAGTCCGAGGAGAGGGATAGCTGGGTCAAATGGTGGTTCCATTCCCAGATTTCCAAGAAAACTCCATATTGCTTTCCATATTGGCTGCACCAATTTGCAGTCCCACCAGCAATGAATGAGTGTGCCTTTTTCCCCACATCCTCTCCAACACTTATTGTTGTTTGTCTTCATAGTAGCTGCCATTCTGACTGGAGTGAGATGATATCTTAGAGTAATTTTGATTTGCATTTCTCTGATTGCTAGAGATGATGAGCATTTTTTCATATATTTGTTGATTGATTGTATGTCCTCTTCTGAGATGTGTCTGTTCAGGTCCTTGGCCCATTTGTTGATTGGGTTATTCGGGTTTTTTTTCATGCTTAGCTTTTTTAGTTCTTTATACATCTTAGAGATTAGTGCTCTATCTAATGTGTGAGGGAGGTGAAAGATCTATACAATGAAAACTACAGAACCCTGAAGAGAGAAATCAGAGAAGACCTTAGAAAATGGAAATGCTCTTGGATAGGCAAAATTAATATTATCAAAATGACCATACTACCAAAAGCACTATAGAGATTTAATGAGATTTTGATCAAAATCCCAGTGTCATTCCTCATAGAAATAGAAAAAGCAATCATGAAATTCATCTGGAAAAATAAGATATCCAGAATAGCTAAAGCAATCCTTAACTGGAAGAGTGAAGCAGGTGGCTATACCAGACCTTAAACTATATTACAGAGCAGTAGTAACAAAAACAGCATGGTATTGGCACCAAAACAGACTGGTAGACCAGTGGTACAGAATAGAGGACACAGAGACTAACCCACAAAATTACAATTATCTTATATTAGACAAAGGTGCCAAAGACATGCACTGAAGAAAAGATAGCATCCTCAACAAATGGTGCTGGGTAAACTGGAAATCCATATGCAACAAAATGAAATTAAACCCCTATCTCTCACCATGCACAAAACTCAACTCAAAATGGATCAAGGATCTAGGAATTAGACCAGAGAGACTCTGCATCTAATAGAAGAAAAAGTAGGCCCTAATCTTCATCATGGGGGATTAGGACCCAACTTCCTTAATAAAACTCCTATAGCGCAAGACTTAAAACCAAAAATCAATAAATGGGATGGAATCAAACTAAAAAGTTTCTTCTCAGCAAAAGAAACAATCTGTGAGGTGAACAGAGAGCCCAAATCCTAGGAGCAATTTTTATCCTTCACATATCAGATAGAGCACTAATCTCTTGAATCAATCAAGTGCATAGTATAATATACAATTATTATAACTGGTAGATATTTTTTGTTTTGTCTATATGTACGTATCTCTGTGTGTATTGAAAGATTGTCTGGGATTTAAAAAATGTTTTAAATATCTTATATAATTTTTGTATATATAGTACTATCTTAGAAAATATTAATGAAGAATACCGTAAGTGGAAAATCAAAGGTGCAATTTGGTTGATGTTTTTCAGTCATTGACAGCTAAAATCGTTGTTATTGATGTAAGAAAATACATTTTTTAAATTTAAAATGTTTTATAAATTTAATTTTTAAAGCTTTTATAAGTTTGGAAGATTTTTTGCATCAGTATGTAAATTATATATGCATTGCAGTCATGATGTTTATCCATTTAGTTCTATGCTACTAAGAATAAAAAAACTTCTCAAGATACTTGACTCATCAAAGAACATTTCTTAAAAAAATTGTTCAAATGGTACATATTATTAGTATTTGTATACTTACAAAAGATAGAGAAAATATTTGTAGAAAGCCTAGTGGATTAGTTTTTTTTTTTGGGGGGGTTACTGAGGGTTGAACTCAGGGGCACTTGATCATCGAGCCACATCCTCAGTCCTATTTTGTATTTTATTTAGAGACAGGGTCTCACGGAGTTGTTTAGCACCTCACTTTTGCTGAGGCTGGCTTTGAACTCCAGATTCTCCTGCCTCAGCCTCCTTACCTGCTGGGATTACAGGCGTACACCAAAACACCTGGCTCTAGTGGGTTACTTTTAATTTATATACTAGATACAATTCAATTGTAAATGATAACTGTAAAGTAAATTTATATAAAAAAATAGAAACAGTTTTTTCTATTTATATTAAATACTGAAAACACCAATATGTGTTCCCAAAGCATGCCTCCTTGTCAAATGAATTATCAAGTTTTTCCATAATTGAGCTGAGTTATTACAGTCAGGACTGTAATAACAGGGTGTGTACTACAAAGTCTTTTGGATTTCTTAGCTCTCTTTGAGTTTTGGTTCATCTCATTATTGTTTCCTACCATTCATCTCACAATTGGAATTGTTCCATGTCTTGAGAATCTCCAGGCAATCCTCTCTTAACTCCTACTAACAAAATTCTCCTCCTCCATTTATAAGAATTCCTTTAAAATATAATAGCATTGGGCTGTATTATAATAATAATGTTATTCACATGTGTGCATAAGCAAGACTAGACATTGCCAAGTATTTAAAAATTATAAAAGTAAATTAGTACTATATTATACAAAAGCTTAGAAATAAATCTCTACTGTTGAAAATTATTTATATGTTATTATGTTTTGGCTCTCATTTTCTACATATGTTTAAAACATACACTTAAATATGTTTTAAAATTATTCCCAAAGCCTTGCATTTGATTTTAGATAAAATACCTTGACTTATTGATTTTAAGAACAAAAATAATGTTTAAACCATTTGTTTCCTCTGTTTTTCCTATCTCTTTTATCTATTATTGTGTAATTCCTTCTTAAATTAATCAGTTTCCTAAATAAACATACCAGGACATTCAAGGTTAGATTCTGAGGCTGAGAAGGAAGCTGAATGTGTTGTCTAAAATACAGAACCAAAAAAGTACATCTAGGGGCTGGGGTTGTAGCTCAGCAGGGGAGTGCTTGCCTAGAACATGAGAGGTGCTGGATTGATTCTCAGCACCACATAAATATAAATAAATAAAATAAAAGTATTGTGTCCAAGTATAACTAAAAAAAATATTTAAAAAAGTACATCTAGGACCACATCTCAGATCAATTATGTTCTCTTTCAGTACTGGGGTTTTTCACTCTTCTTTTAGCTATAATAAGTTTGTTTCTTCAGAATATTTAGAAATGTTCATGTGTTACAAAGTAAGTATATGATGAAAGGTGATAGTGGGTCTTCGTTGGAAGGTCTTGATTTTATGATACTCAAATTGTTCTGACTCTCAAGCATTCAAGTTTATTAAACTCAAATTTATTAAAGAGTATGATGATAACAGGATTGTGGGCTGTGCATGTATTTTCATCTGTCCAACTCACATAACCAGAGACCCATATCTTGCCTAGAATCTTAGCCCTGTTCCAACTTGTTATGTGACATCAGACAAGTCACTTTCCTCCCAGAAAATTCTGACTGTTTACTAGGCATGGTGACAGGTTCTGAGGCTATGAAGAGGAATTAGATATGCTCCTCTGCCTTGTAATTCACAGTCAGGAAGGAAAATCTGACATTTAAAAGCACAATTAGAACATGTTGTAATGATGAACACAGTGGAGGTGAGTGGGAGGTAAGGTTGCAGTTTGCTAAGCTGCTGATCCCTTTAGTGAGAAATGAGGGTATTATAACACATTTGCTGCCATTCTAACTGTGGGATTTCACTAAAGACCAATATTTAAAATGATATGTTTACACCAAAAGCATCTCCTGAAACAAAATAGGTAGCACCAAGAACCAAGAGTCTCAAGCTGGGTTTTCATTTTATTTAAGAATCCTACTTCAAGATTTTCTGAGATGATTGCAGATGCATAAGAAACACACAGACATGTAATGCTGATGCTGATTTCAGTGCTATTTATGAGAGGAAACATGGGAACATTTTAAATATCTATCAGTAGGGGAAAAATTTGACAAAATATGTAAAACCATACAATGAATACTATGTAGCCATTTAAATTAATGCTGAATAACTGTTCTATATTTTAGCAATTAAAATGTAAAAGTCTCCTCATTTTCATTGAAAATTCAGGTCACAGAAGACCACATGATTCTATTTTAGTAAAGTAGAATTTTAATATGTACATATGTTCATATGTATATATGTTTATGCATATCTTATTGCCTGTGTGCATATACTACATTTGTGAATACTTATATATGTATGAGTATATATATATATATATATATATATATATATATATATATATACACACACACACACACATACATGCACACACATACATGCAGAGAGAAAGCTAAAAAGAAAGATCACAAAACATGGATAATAATTAGCTCTGGAAGATTTTTTTTCTTTTTAGTGTGACATATATTTTCTTCCCTGATTTATTCAAAAATTTAAATACATATGGAAGCAATGAAATTATAATTGTATATTTTAACATTTATTTTTTAATTGTTTATTGTAATTTGTTATACATGATGGCAGAATGCAATTCCTTTCATAATGCACATATAGAGCACGATTTCTCAAGTCACTGATTGAACACAAAGTATTTTCACACCGTTGGTGTCTTCATACATGTACTTAAGGTAATGATGTCTAATTCATTCCACCATCATTCCTACCCCTTTAAGGCTTTCTTTCCCCTTCCTCCCCTTTGCCCTATCTAAAGTTCTTCCATTCCTCCATGCTCCTCCTACCCCATCACCATTATGAATCAGCATCTGCTGCAGTCCAGCTGCAGCAAAATAACCAGGGCGGGGGGGGGTGACGAACAACTTGTGTACATTGATACAGCAGGAGTGGGAGCCGTTTATTGTAGGACAACAGAGGTATTTATACATTCCACACAGCTTATCTTAATTAACATAAACTAGATACAGCAGTCAACCAATAAGGAATCTCCACACTTAATGGCTAGATGGCGTTACTTCACAAACACTCCCTCTGGCAAAATGCCAGGTGCCATCCTGACTTGTTTACAGACTCTAACAAGCATCCTCACATCAAAGAAAACATTTGGCTTTTGGTTTTTTAGGATTGGCCTGATTCACTTGGAATTCTCCAACTTTGTCCATTTACCTGCAAATGCCATGATTTTATTCTCTTTTAATGCTGAGTGATGTTCCACACATCAGACAGAGCACTAGTCTCTAGGGTATATAAAGAAAACTCAAAAACCTTAACAACAAAAAATCAAACCCAATGAATAAAGGGGCCAAGAAACTGAACAGACACTTCTCAGAAGAGGATATACAATCAATCAACAAATGTATGAGAAAATATTCAACATCTCTAGCAATTATAGAAATGCAAATCAAACTAAGATTTCATCTCACTCCAGTCAGAATGGCAGCTATTAAGAATACAAACAACAATAAGTGTTGGTGAGGATGTGGGGGAAAAGGCACACTTATACATTGCTGGTGGGACTGCAAATTGCAGCAGCCAATCTGGAAAGCAGTATGGAGATTCCTTGGAAAACTTGGAATGGAACCATCATTCCACCCAGCTTTCCCACTCATCGGTCTTTACACAAAGGACTTAAAAAGAGCATACTACAGGGACATAGCCATATCAATGTTTATAGCAGAACAATTTACAATAGTGAAATTGTGGAACCAACCTAAATGCCCTTCAGTAGATGAATGGATAAGGAAACTTTGGTATATTTTAACATATATAAACCTTTATAAACTATATCAAATTGGATAAATAACTAGATTTTACCTATAATAGTAGTTTCTAGTCAACACACATCTCATGATTATTGTATGCAGGTATTATTTCAGATATGAAAGTTAGAGAATGAACAATGCAAAGAAAAAAATACAAGGATGATATTTACAGTGGAACCTTAGAGCATCTCATCATTTGTTTATACAACTATTGAAAAAATACTAAATTTTAAAACAACAGAAATGAAAACCTCTCTGTTAATATTTGGTTTGTTCTTATACAACCAGAATATTTAGTTTGATTTTCTACATTGAAATAACTCAGACATTCCAAAATAGTAAAACTTTTATAGAGATTTTAATAAACTCTATTAGGCATAATGAAAAAAGTGCTTGAATGTTTCCTTTCTTCTACCCTCTCTCCCTCTCTTCTTTCATCCTTCATTGTTTCTCTGTTTCTTTTTTCCTTTGTTTAATCTGCTCACCATAAATAAGCAAATGTGAGATGAAAACCTTCATGAATAAACATTTTAGAAGTTATCCTTGTAAAATTTGGGACATTATAGATATTCATGGGTAACTGAACTCAACTCCCTAATTGAAAGTGTGTTGCATTAAATAAATTACATTAAGTAAATCCAGTCCAATTTCTGCATCCCAGTCTTAATTCATATTTGACTTCAGTCTACTTTTTGAACTGGATATTTATTTATATTTGTAATTATTCAATTAATGTTCAAGACTATACCTGAACATGACTTTCCAAGTGATTGATTGGGATCTGTTCAATCTGTGCCTCTAAAGTTACCAAGAAGCTGCTTGGGAGAGAGCTACATGTACATCTACATATATATAAATATATTTGAAAAAAATAAATATGTGCGCGTGCACGTGCACACACACACACACACACACACACACACACACACATATATATTTAGAAAATGGCAGATTTTACTACATTTTGGAAAATAAGATATATTTCTTTAAGAAAACTCTGGAAAACTTACTAGAGAATTTTTTTTTACACATACAACAATATTAGAATATTCTTTCCTGAAATCAATTATTACATAAATACATTTACAGATTACATGTATAATATGATAGTAAGACTCCTTTTTCTTTCTTGCACTTGCTAATCAAGTTATTCAAGCACTGTCTTTGTGGTTTTCACTTAATTAATTTATAGGAAAGAACTTGGTTGATTTGAAACACAAGCATAGTTAGAATATAAAAATTTTACAAGAAATGTAGGTAATGCAACATGTTTTCCTTTTATATTATATTTTTGGAATTTACTCTGTTTAAAGTTACTACCTATAAATATAGCAAACAGTACACACCAGCTGTTTGATATAACTAGGCTTTGGTATATAGCTTTGAGTGGAATTCATTTATGAAGACCTGCCACAAAACCATAGCTAAAATTCTTTTAATGGTATATATGTCAAACTTTTTCTTTTTTTAAGATACGAGGAGGAAAGCTAATGATTACTTACACCCGTAAAAGTGATGCTGGCAAATATGTTTGTGTTGGGGCCAATATGGTCGGGGAACGTGAGAGTGAAGTAGCAGAGCTCACTGTTTTAGGTAAGTGCCATTGTATCAAATTTTCTTACTACTGTACAGCCTTCTTCTTATTATCATCATTATTTTTATCATTATTATATTTTTGTACAAGGGAGAATAAAATAATATTTAATCAAAATACAAATGATCTTTATATAAGAAAGAAATATTCTTATATCATTGTTTTGGGGGTAGAAAGAGAAGTGAAGTGACCTGATATAAAATAGCCAAAGATGTGGAAAAAGAAGTAGAAGGAAATATTAAAGATGGGGAGAAGTCTCTACAAGTTGGAAACTATGCGAAGTAATTTTCTAAACAATATTTTGAATTATAAATCTTTTCTCACTGAACATCTGAAGTGTTTTATCTTGAGATGGCTCTTTCTAATTTTAGAGAGACCATCCTTTGTGAAGAGACCTAGTAACTTGGCAGTGACCGTGGATGACAGTGCAGAATTTAAGTCTGAGGCCCGAGGAGACCCTGTGCCTACAGTCTGATGGAGGAAAGATGATGGAGAGTTGCCCAAATCCAGGTACAGAACAGAATTTAATGATGTGACTTAGAATTTCTGTTTCTCATCAGACTCTAGGTGCCGATAGATGGTTAACTCTATAGATGGTCTTTGACTGCTAAGGTTTGATTTAAAATGTTCTACTTTAAGACAGTATGAAAGCTATATTCACTCTGTAGACACCATACTTCAAATCTGGATCTTTCCCAGGCTGGTGATATGTGGTGTGATACTCTATGCTAGCTGCAGTGGTGAGCCATAGCTTTCAGTTGGCTTTGTAACCAGGAGGAGAAAGAACCAATACTCTACAGTGTACTGTGTTGCCATGTGGGGTCTTCAGTGGGCTAGATGAACAAAATGCAGTTTTGTACTCTTGGTATTTCAATTTATGATAGGTTTACAAAGACACATCCCTGTCAAAGGTTGAGGAGCATCTGTAGACTCCTTGATCAGGAGCCAGAATAGAATACTAGAGATACTTTGAACCAGGAGGTTTCCAGATTTCCTCTGGGGTTGGATTATATTTTTGTGACCCTGGTTTTCCCTAGTAAAACATGGTATTCTATAGACAGTTTCTTTCCTGCTCAGCCAAATCACATTTAATACTAACTTCTTATATATGGCCAGGTAGGAAAAGGAAGAAACATATAGCAATAATGATAGAATTATGAACCAATTAAAATCAGACTTTGCTTTCCTCAGCTATGTGTCACTAATGAATGGTAGAAGAGTTCGAAGTTTCTTAGTGTCAGATAAGGACTTAAATTGGCTAGGAGCAGTGATTCAGGAAATACCAAGCTTTGGGGAATGAGACGGTGGAATAAAGCATTTGAGTTTGCCAGTTAGCTGTCAGCATGCACGCATTGAATGCCTGCTAGGTGTTGGGGTTACAACATTGGCATAGAGAGGGCATCTGCTCTCGAGGAGCTTGCAAAAAGACACATATATGGGTAGATATGGAATAACCTCATTATTCCCTTTCGTGACGTAAAGGCAGACCTATGCAACTGTAGGGAGAAAGAATAAGGAGAATACCCATGGAATAGGACAGATAAGCACAGTCTTCAAAAATAGGTACCAATATGATAAGCAAGAAAAAAAAAGAGTCCTGTGTTCCAGACAGAAGATCCTTACAACATAGACACGAATGTGAGAAAGAACACCACATATTTTGAATGGTAGAAAGTTGAGCATCACTAGCACATAATATATGTGGTGAGAAGTAATGGATATCATATTGGAAATACTGGGGACATATCATCAGGGGCTTTGTGTAATAATAAATCTCACATCATATTGTATGACATTGATGAGTTGAGAAATATTATTATGAGCAGGATTAGTTTTTAGAATAACATAATTTTGTTAGCATGATGTATGTTCCATTACTATGAGGAGAAGCCGGTTATAGGGACACCATTATTTGATTGAACAAATCAGAGTTGTATATTGTTTAGCCTGGAGAGATGGAGATAATGTACAGAGTGGAGAGAAATTTCTGAGACTACAGTGGCAAACTGGATGACTAGTTAGAAATAGAGAGTTGATGAAGGAAGATAGGCAGATTGGGGTAGAAGGAGGAGGAGGATTATGTTAAGAGAAGAAAAGAATTATTGAACATATTAAATATTAGGGTCCCTTGAAATGTGATGTCTAATTGTTAGTAAGTTGGGAATATGAATAGGGGATTTACTTGGAGTGTGGGAAGTATCTGGTCTATCAATATATAAACCGTATCAGACAATATAACTCAGGAAAATTTTATATGAGAAAATTTTATATCAAGAAACCTATTTTTAAGGGCAGGGAAGTCTAGACAAATCAAGTGAACTCTAGAAGACTATCTGGGTTCAAAATTTTAGCTCTGCCCTGAAATTCCCTGAGGACCAAGGCCAAGTAACCTTACTTTCCTGTTTCTCAGTTTCCTCACCTACAAAATGAAGATAAGGTTAATACTTATAAAATTGTTATAAGAATTTAAGAAGGTAAAATCTATAGATCATTTAAAGTCCAGCACATGATAAAAATTTAATTAATTTTCAATGTCATTTAATTTTAGTGTGAGTACCACAGCTTGAGGAAATAGATGTATAAATGTTAACTTTACTCAAAAATGTTATTTTTAAGAAAATATTTTAATGTTAGTTCATATACATGTGGAAACAAGCTCATTTCTTCTGCCTGCTAACTTAGAGGAACATCACATCCTCAATTTTGTTTTGAATTACTGAAGGGATTATTGCATGTGATTTGATGTCTGGATACATCATAGTGTAAAAATGGGATCATTCAAGAACAAAATCCTTAACCATGCTGTTTTTGCTGCAATATTAGATATGAAATCCGAGATGATCATACCTTGAAAATTCGGAAGGTGTTGGCTGGTGACATGGGATCATATACTTGTGTTGCAGAAAATATGGTTGGAAAAGCTGAAGCATCAGCCACTCTGACTGTTCAAGGTAGGCACCGGGGAGCTCGTCATTGTGGTTGTTTTATCATGTGAAATAGGATGTTGATTTTGAAGAGAATTTTATGTCAAACATATTTAAGAAAGCATTGCTTTACCTATGGGCACTATTATATATTATGTAAGTGTTTATTAAAGAAGAATGAATTACATTTTTGAAATTATGAAGAGTTCTATCTTGGGTCAGAGAAGATGGTGTTTTATTCTCTGGGTCCTTTAACATAGTATATTTCTAATCGTTAATTACATGACAGCTATTGCTGTGAAAACATTGTCTTTGGAGGAAAACACATCTTCATTACTTCAGATGATGTGCTTTCAAGGGTCTATGCAATTTATAGCATTAACATGGATGGATCTATTGCCCTTTAGAATGTAAGATCCATCTGTACAATAGGGACTTCGCCATCTTTATTCTGAGCACATAGTTCCTGTGATCTAACAGACATTCAATATTTGTTGGATGAATGAATTGCATTTGTACTTTGCTAATTTTTATAAAGATTTATTATTTTTGCTATTTTTTGTACATACGTATTTATTGTGCATTATAATTATACATAACAGTGGAATTCATTGTTACATATTTCTATACTCCTATGTGCATACAACATAACAATATAATTTGGTCAATTTCATTCCTTATTATTTGGTGGATAGGGCTTTAAAGGCTTCAAGTTTTTTTTTTGTTGTTGTTGTTGTTTGTTTGTTTGTTTTTTAATGGTTATTTTGGTTACTTGGTTTATTTAGATGTTTTAGTACCAGAGATTGATCCCAGGAGCGCTTCACCACTGAGCTACATCCCCAGATTTTTAAAAAAAATTTTTTGAGGGGCTGGGGATGTGGCTCAAGCGGTAGTGCACTCGCCTGGCATGTGTGCAGCCCTGGGTTCGATCCTCAGCACCACATACAAACAAAGATGTTGTGTCCACCGGAAACTAAAAAAAAATTAAATAAATATTTAAAAAAAAAATTTGAGACAGGTTTTCCCTAAGTTGCGTAGGGCCTTGCTAAATTGCTGAGGGTGGCTTTGAATTTGCAACCCTCTCACTTCAGCCTCCTGAGCCACTGAGATGTTTTACAGACATGTGCCACTGCACCCAGCAGACTTCAAGTTTTAAAATCAGAGATGTTTCTGTCACCTCTGTGGTATCCACAATACAGGCATTTCCTCATCATTACTTTCCTCCTTTGTCTCTGACGTCAAAATTATTATTTCCCACATTTTTTCCCCTTTCTGGTGATGACTTGTTTTGTGGAAAAAATTCCCTATTTTGACAAGCGACTGTAGTAAACAAGGGTTTTGGCCATAAACCACTTAGCTTGTTTCTGGGCCTAACATTAGCAATGCCTGGTGCTGTCATCTTTCTCAACACTGTCTCTTCAGAGGCTATTAAGAAGAAAAAGGTGGCTTTTGAGGGAGTGCTTCTACTGCGGGCTTTCTACAAAAGAGCCTTGTGGGCTTTTTACACTAGAAGAAAGAATAAAGAATATTTCCTTCCTGTCTCTAAAGCCATTATGTCCCACTTTGGGGTTTTTAGCTCAACCTCATAAAAACAAAAGAAAAAAAAAAAAGATCAAGAACAAACATTGAATTTCTAAGGCCTAGACTACTTCTCTTTAATCTAAGTTAGACTTGAACTCTACGTGAGGCTAAGACTGTAAGAAAAGAAAACCCCTTTCCATTTAGAGAAAGCATACATTTAAGAGATGTCAAATCCAAGTTCAAAAGCCCTTCAGAGGGAGTAAAAGTAGCCAGGATGAATATAGGACATTAAAAGGTGTGTCTGTCTCTAGGCAATTGTGACAGGGAGCTTGATTGTCTATCACATCAGTCAGTGAAATATGTTTCACTTTATGTTTTAAAGTTTTCATACCTTGGTATCCTGATGTTTTATAAATAATAGCCATTCTGCTATGCATGCAACAGACATTGAAATCAAAATAGAGTTTCCTCCTGCAATTTTAAACTCAGCTCCAAAGCTAATTCAGCCTTAAGATATCCATATGGAATGCTTGCTCCCTAAGCTTGGATTTCAGTGGAAATTGGGTACAAATGATCAAATCCAGAAACTACTTGATGAATGCAGATGCTCTCATTTCAACTGAATTTAGCTATAAACTTATGAAGGATCTGTATATAGTTTAGAATATATTATTTGATTCAATATTAAAATAGAATATGCACATTAGCATCACTGCTAAAATGTCTTTAACATGTTAGAATAATGTACACAGTATGTTAGAGAAAGTAACATGACTCCCAACTGCAAAAGATAACTAAGAAAAAGCATTCAAAGGAAACCTGAGAAGTTAGGTCTTGTTTCTTCCTTTGAGAAGAATGTAGAAAATATTAGTGACTACAAAGGAAACTACATCACAAGTGAATCCCTCTGGTAGCAGGAAACAATTACTATAAGAAATTCAGTAGAGAATTTGGTTTTTATTTCTTTGTTTTATATGTGGTTCATTTTTAAAGAGACACTATTGGAGTAAGTATATGTTTAAAAATAAATTTCTACCTCCTTACCCCTTATCCAGTGAGTACTTAATTCAGAGAATTGAGTTAAGGCAATAAAACTATATGCTGAAGATAGAACTTATGGGGAAAATTATCTTAAATAAGGGTGGTTATTTGATTTTCACCCCCCCTATTACAGAAGTAATTAATTTCAACATCTTTAAAAGATCCTTGATTTGAGAATCATTTCTCTTTCTTATTGGTTCTTTTTAGTTATACATGACAGTAGAATCCATTTTGACATAATTGCACAAGCATGGACTATATCTTGTTCTAATTTCTCTTCTGTAGATGCTTGTCTGTAAAGATACACTTAAGTATTTTTTTCTTAGGCCTAGCTTTTCCTTGGTCTTTAAACGTGGGTACTCTTCGCAGTGCTTGGATTTGTACTACACATCTAGTAGGCACTTTGTCTAAAAAATACTGCTTGAGTGGTGGAAACAGCACAGGGAATCGGGAAACTCTAGCAGCTGCTGAAAGCTCTGATCCTGGGTGCCTGCAATAAGTACCTGTGGCTCAAAATTGAGGCGCTCACCATTTATGATCAATGCTGCCTGGAAATCTGTGTTCAAAAGAGCAAAGAAGGGGACCCAATTTATTATCTATATGTATCTCAGCATATCATGTTTTATATTTTAAATATATGAAATAAAATTTATTAAGAAAATAAAGGGAACAAGGTTCATGACACCTGTAATCCCAATGACTTTGGAGGCTGATGCAGGCGGATTTAAGTTTGAGCACAGCCTGGGCAACTTAGGGAGATCCTGTCTCAAAATAAAAAATAAAAAGGAAAAGGGATGTACCTCAGTGGAAGAGTACCCCTAGGTTCAATCCCTAATACCAAAGGGGCAGAGATGGGGGGAGGAGAAAGAGAGCACAGTAAAATCTGGGACCAGACAGAATTTCCTAAATTATCTGAAGTTTCTTGTTAAGTATGTGGATTATCAGACATGGCCTCTGGAGAATCTCTTTCCAAAGATCTGGGTTAGGACACAGAAATTTGTTTTGATTTTTGTTTTTAAGCAAGCAAGTTCACAAATCCCATGCATGAGGAGTTATAAGATAAACTGACAGAAAGAATGAAGGACTTTAAAACATTTCTTTGTAGTTTGGGACTTTCCAGATGTAGTAGTATTGCTATAAAGAATGGTTGCTAAGAGCATTGACATTAGCATCAGACTGGATTTAGTTGGATCCTTCTTGTACTGTTTACTACTATGTGACTCAGAAGTATGTGACTGAGGCCTTGGTTTCCCCCTATGTAAAATCGGTATAGTAATACAATATCACAGCATTTTTATAGGAGTTAAATTATTTATATATTAATATTTAACATATTGTCTATTATGAGTAAATGATTTATAAATAAGGAGCACAGTACTCATATGAGTGTTTTTATTTTTGATAGTTCTATTGCTTGATTTTAATAATTATTGAGTAACAAAAATACTAATTCTGAGTTAATTCTAGATAGTTCTAGTAGCTCATTCTAATAGTTCTTCCGCTATTGCAAATGAGAAATCTGAAATACTAACATATACATGACAATTTATTGTGCAAACAATTATTAAAAACTCTTCTCAAATACAAATCATTGCATTTCCATGTTAAAAGTCAGTATTGACTTTTGTAGTAAATATGCTGGATTTTGATAGTTTTGTTAAAATAGTGGTAGACTCATTAAAGTTTTACAAAATAACTCAATAATGAAAATTATGGCTATTTGGGAATAGAGATCATTTAAAAATTACATTTTATATGCAGTGGTATATTATTGTTGTGGGAAAAAATTCAGCAGAAATCATTTGACCTCAATTTTATTTCATTATTTCTTGTTTTCCAATTTCTAAGGTTCTCAAACCCTCAATCTATCTTCCTATAAAACAGGTGCATTTTCTTATGATTCAGAGACTAGTAAGAAGATTATCCATGAGTAACTATCTTCAAAAACTGATTACTCATCTTCATAGCCATTTGGAAACTTCAATTAACCACTCCAAAACATGGGAGCAATATGAGATCATACTCTCTTAGTAGCACATCAATGTCTGGGTTACTTCTTCGCACAGAGCAAAGTACCAAACTCAAATATCTGAAACAAATCAAAATATTGACTATTTAATATAAAAGATTTTTATTTTACTTTGAAAATAGGCAAATTGTAATAAAATTTGGTGATACTAGGTAGTTTCAAAGTAAAGATATATTTCCACTGGTCTCTGAAAATATTTAGCCAATAAAAATATCCCAGTGCCTTTAACCTGCATATCAATTTTGGTATGTCTCTGAATCTCATTATCAGAATGAAACTCAAAGGTCTAGAGTAATTTTACCTATTGAAGAAGAATAACCTTCATTACACAACAAATAAGCACAGTGGAATAGTTGGGCACAGTGTTGCATGCCTGTAATCCCAGCTACTGGGGAGCTGAGGCAATGAGGATCCAAAGTTTGAGACCAACATGGGCAACCACTTAGCAAGAGACTGTTTCCAAATTTCAAAAATAAAGGGCTGGGTATGTAGGTCAGTGGTACAGCACCCTTGGGTTCAGTACCAAACAAAACAAAAAGAGAAAAGAAAAGAAAAGAAAAATAAAATGCCATTTTGGACTAATTACACCAGAAATGTTTATGCTTACTCATTTGTTAGACTTATCAAATATTGACTGCCTATAAATGTAAGCCATCATTTAACCATCAGTTATTTTATTTATACTTAATGTTTGTCTGCAACTGTTTTCCTTTCAAATGTATAACATCTTGCACACCCTCAAGCATTCTTTTTATGAACCTAAAATATACAAACAAAATGAGGTAACTTTTTACAGACATATCCCACCACAATTTTGATTTGTTCTATTGTTATATTTGAATTCTGGTGTCACAAATGGACAAGTGTTAGGATTGCTGGCTTGGTAGGAATGACTTATTTTTTGAACTAGTGTTTCGTATTGCCTAATAACTCCCATGTTTTAAGGAAAAAGATATTTATTGTAGTATTTATAACAATTTTATAGGTTGTGACATACCTATAAAATATAAAAATCTAACCAGAACAAAATAGATGCATAGTGGCACCCTGCCAAGGTTTTAAACATTGTGTCATTGAACCTGCTAAAATTTATGCTTCCCATTGGTGTTTGAGTCTGGTTGCAGGTTTGTTTTATATTATTTTACTGTCTTAATCTAAACCCATTAGTTCTTTATTAGATGCTTGTCGTGTGGGCCTCAAGTTTCTTCTTGGAATCAGGATAGTCAAATTAGTTTGCTATTTCAGGATCCATTCATGGTTAATTTAAAAAGTGAGTGTTTTTTTTCTTTTCTTAAAGATAGATTTGAGGAAAAGGATAGAGAATACAATCTCAAAATACTTCAAAAAATAAAGGAAGAAACATTATTCTGTTTATTATTACTAATAACAAACCCCATAAAATTTACAAATTATTTACTCATAATAGCAATCCTATGGATGGCTTTTTAAATCACTTCTTTTCTGGGGAGTGCTATCCCCAAAGAAATATAGCAGAGAAAGCCACACAGTTTCAACTTTGAGTTTCTTCCATTTCCAATTTTATCCTCAGCCTCAAACATTCCTTATGAGTCTTTGCTTCAGCAACTCATTTCTTAAAAAGGGCAAACTAGATGGCGTTATTAATGTTTCCACTCTCTTTGCAGCTTCACAGATAAAGCAGCTCTTATTACTGTCACAATTTTATTACCAAAGTGAATTTGTGACTCTATCACCAGAATGATCATGTTCTCATCGCCATGTCCCATCCGTCACAGGAAACTGAACTGAACCCGACTTCCACCCACCAGCCATTTCCTAGGCAATCACCTTTTATCTCCCTGAGTTGGACCATTAGAAAAATATAATCCCATTTTTGTTCATCTCTCTTACAAAAGGAACTAAAAGACATTTAGTCCTCCTGTTTCCCTGGAGGCCTGAATACTGGGCCACTAGACACAGGAAGCCATACATTTAGATCTCTGTTCACATCCCACTACACTCCTCACTAGACTGCTCACAGGGACCAGTTATTCTTTGAAGGTCAAGGAATGGTTGTTTTTCTGCCCTTTCTGCAAGCTGTGTTTAAAAAAAAAAAAAAAGAAAGAAAAGTCAAGTGCCAAACATTGCCAAGCCGGTTCATGCTCTGTGATCAGATGGATGGGATTTCTGTGAAATCTCAGCCCTTCTCTAAATAGTGCTTGCCAATTTTTATTCCCTTGGTGTTAAATCACTCCATTCTCTCAGTTTCATCACCTGTTTTTAAACTATTAAATATGGTTTGAATTATATTGTTAACTCTTTAAATTTATTGTTGACCTATGGTAAGAATGTTAAAATGAGTCATCAAAAGGACGTGCATTCTGTTCTACTCTGTAGATTGCTATTTTGTCTTATGCTTCCCATAAGTATTTATGCCAAGCATATAATGAATGAGCAAAGCACTTGCTCATTAGGATTGATTAGCCAGTGACAGCTGCTGGAAGGCTGAGCCTTAAAGTATGAGATTGACATGAAATGAGGGAGACACAAAGGCAGAAAAAAGACCTGGGCTGTCTTTTGGCTGACTTAATTGCTACTAATGGGATGTTTCCTCGAGCTTCTTTCCTTGCTAGTAGTGAACTACATGCTTCAAACAGGGAGCTTTGCTGAAATATTTGGGGTGCCACAGTTTATGATTGACCCCTGTTAAGTATCCCAATGAACTAGGAATTGAAGAGTAATTATAGCTTTCAGTAAAACAAGAAGCAACTGTCAAAGGTGTGTATGCTAAGTCCCTTCTAAACCAGGCTGTAAGTATAATTCACAGAGTGTAGTAATGATGCAGTGAAGATAAGATCAGACTAGCCATTCAAAGCTAAATTTTGCAAAACCTCCATTTTGGTTGTCGGTAGTGCAGCCTGCAGAGACATATCCAGCAGACAGTGTGAGGAGGGGAGTCATCCTTTACTCTCCTGCTTTTCCCATGTCCTACTCCTAATTGCCACAGAGTCCCACTTCTTTTGGCTTTTCACTATTGTGAGCTCTTACTAGCTCTCTCCCCTTCTTACCATTCCACCTATTCACATCTTTGTCATCTGTCTGTAAAGTGCTAACCTCTAACCAATTAGCTTTTATCTTGCTGTATCTATTGTCCATAACAGACACATCTGTCTAAAACACAATCTAGTTATAGTAGTTCCTTCCATAAAACTTGGTCATGGTTCCCTCTCTATACATAAGATCCACAATATGTACTGGTGCTAGCCTCCTCTCTCACTTCTCCCTTCAATCTAATACACTATATTTTCAATTTTGTTTCATGCATGTACTACCCTGTAACTTAGTTCTTTTTGTTATGTTGCCTCTAAAATGCCCCAAACCCTGCCTGAACCACTTGTACTTGCTAATTACACTTTCCTTGGACTCAGAGAAGATTAGCATTCTCCAGAAAACTTTTCAGACATTGTCCATCCCAGCACACATGAGGTGTCCCTCATTCATAGACCCTCTGGATGCTATAACTGCCCTTATTGCATTTCTGTTTACCCTGCTTGAATATGAGCTTCTTAGGGGCTCACTTTGGTTTCCTTTGTCTTCTTAGTCCCTTTGCGTTCTAGTATCTCAGAGGCATCTCTTTTAGAGAAATAGAACCATTAGGATATATAAAAGGGTTAATTAAGAGAATGGGCTCACATGATCAGCAGTGCTGAAAAGTCCCACAGCAAGCTGGAGAACCAGGAAAGCAGGAGGTGCAATTCAGTCCAAGTCCACAGATCTGAGAACCTAGAGTTCTGATGATTGAGAGCAGGGGAGGATGGATGTCCCACCTCTAGGTCAGAGAGAAAATTTGTCCTTCCTCCACTTTTTCTTTTCCCATTCAGAACTTTCATTGGATTAGATGATGCCTTCCCACGTTGGTGAGGGAAGAACTTCTTTGTCTAATGTACTGTTTCAAACAATAATCTCTTCTGGAAACAGGCTACCTGTAAAATGGCGTTTCAGGAGGCTTCGACAGGAGGATTGTGAGTTCAAAGCTAGCCTCAGCAACTCTGCATTGAGATCCTAAGCAGCTCAGGGAGACCCTGTCTCTAAAAAAAAAAAAAAAAGGCTGGGGATATGACTCAGTGGTTGAGTGCCCCAGTGTTCCATCCCCAGTAACAAAAAGAAAAGAAAACAAGTGGGAGTGAAAATGTTTCTCATAGATAGCAGACATTGAAGAACTGACAAACATCCAATGCTTAGTACATCATGTGAGGCACTTAAATTGTCATTTCAGTGATGTGTGTTGTGTGTGTCAGAATCTTGCTATATCTGCCTTTGTCCTTGCTTCCTACAACTAGCTGTGTAAAAGAATTAAGGTTTGAGTTTTTTATACATCCACCTAAGTTTTTACAGAAACACAATAAATATTTTTCAACGAATTATAGCAGAATATCTGTGACTGTGGTTCAAAAATGTCAGTTGTCTTTTCTAGTTCACTTTAGCAAAACTGGACAAGTGATATATAAAATTAGAAATCTGCATTTAGTTAAAATTCCTTTTTTGTATTAATTCTATGAATCTAATATATATTTGAGAACCAAATCATATATTTACTTTTTTAAATTAAACAGATCCACAATTTACATGATTCTTTCAGACAGTTAACATAATTATTATCCCTCTGGATATGTTTGATGATGCTGAATTTCCTGACAAAACGAATAATATTGAAATGTTTCACACCTCACTCCATAAAAATAATACAAATATTAGAACAATTGAGTGCACTGAAGTTAAAAATACAGTCATCCTTCCATATAAGCAAGTTCAAAAAGAGAAATTCAACTGTACTAAATGCATACCAACTATTTTTCTTATCTTTATTCTCAACAATATAGTATGACAATTATTCCCATAGCATTTACAAAATATTAGGTATTATAAATAATCTAGAACTGATTTAAAGTACAGGGGAAGACATTCATTTATCACATGCAAGTAGTACACCATTTGTATAAAAGAATTAAGAATATGTGGATTTTGGTATCCACAAGGTTCCTAGAACCAATTCCCTACATTTACAGAGGAACAACTGAATTTGGGTAGATGGTGCCCAGCTATAACTACTTTATAATTTGGTCTTGAAATGAATCAACAGGCATAATTCCTTAAAATAAATTTGCATCTATGAATTTGATCATTTTCTAACATATAAAATAATAACTTTGAAAATGATCAATATACATATTAATGTTACATAATAGAAAATATTATATGCACATGTGACTTTTTATGGACCTATTAGATAATTATTTTAGAATGTAAAATTTAAAATTTTAAGTAAAAATTTAAGTAAAATAAAAGTAAAAATTTTAAGTATTTAAATAAATGTAAAACATTATAGCTTTCATGTAGACTTTACTCTCAGTAGTACAGAATGAACTTTTTAAAAACTTTCATTAAAAAATAAACTCTGGGGGCTGGGATATAGCTCCGTTGGTAGAGTGCTTACCTCACATACACAAGGCCCTGGGTTCAATCCCCAGCATCACACACACCTCGTCGAACAAACAAACAAACAAACTCAGGAAAAGAAGGTTTATTTTGTGAATTTGTGCTTTCCATAAATAGAGTTCACCATGTTTCACTTTCTATCAGCACATGAGATATTTATACAAAAGTCACATGACATTTTGGAGTTCATATGATATCTAGGTATAAAAAGGAATAAAATGATGGATACTTCATTTAAATCATTTGCTGGAACCATTTCCTTAACTTGCTCATTTGAGAAAAGTGTAATGGTGCATAGTTTCTGACCATTAACCTGGTTATTTGAGTCAAAGCCAAAACTAATAGTGTCAAGGGGCCTTTTGCAGGTTCAATGAGATTTACTCTAATCCATGATTCTGGTTACAAAACCATGAGTTCATCACCATTTTGAAGAAATACATATTAGGAGACCTCCAAAGCTTCACTTCATGTTTTTAAGAACCTTGATTATGTGTGTGATACTTTTGTCAGACTCTGACAAGATAAGAAAACTGAATCTTTTAGGAGATGGTTCTTCATGACAGATGACAATAATCAGGAAAGGCAAGGTGCTTCATGGGGTGGAGAATATAAGATAGTTACATGAATACATACATTATGCATGTAATTACATATATATACTTACTTCCTCCTGTATATATTGCTCCTCTTAATGCTGAATTCTAGAGTCAAATTCAAAATGCCACCCTCCTAGAATTTTTGTGCTTTTATTGTGCACTTCATTTTCTTCTCATGGTTGTTTCATAGTTCAGCTGATGACTGGAAAAATTCAACTGAAATTTAGAGGGGGGAATGAGGAAAAAAGGTTTGTGATTGTAAAAAGAAACACCCCCCCCCAAAAAATTTTAAAAACTCAATATGTGATGGAAACTTTTCAAGTTTCAAGTTTCAGTATTGCCAGCTGAGTTCTTTGTGAGCAGACTGTAAGAAAGTAAAATGCCATCAGCTAAGAGGTTTAATGAAGTCCTACCACAGAATTTAACAAGAGAATGATTTGTGAGAACAGCTCCCTCCCTAACTGTTCCGATCCAGTAGTGTAAATAGGATGCAGAGCTTCACTCCTGCTGGTTTTTTTTTTTTTTTAATATTTGGTTTGATTGAGTCCCAGTATCATTTTGACATGTGATAACTTGACATATTTTTTTTTCCAGTAGTAAAGAAATTCTTGTGCTCTTGTAACTTAAAATTTCCACCAAAATGATCACTAAAGATGTGATATCCTTTTAGATTTCTTTCACTCATATACAGGTTTTGGATTACTTTCAGTTATTTCAAATGCACTGATATAAATTGTAAAAATTAATCAAAAGAAAAAGCCTACACCAGGTGATCTTACTACAGAAAATTCGAAACATTCTCTTAATGTATGTGCCGGGCAAATATTTGAAGAAATAAGAAGAGCAGTCAGGTAGAAGAAATAATTGATTCATGAGATAATTTGGTGACAAGTAATTACACAGCACCACACTAGTAAATAGTACATCACGGGCCTTCCATTATGGTCTCAGCTTCACTGTGATTTATTCTTCTGTGTAAGAGTGGATTGGGATTTCTTGTGAGGCAGTTATATGCATGTATAACTGAGCAACTATCTTTAGCAGCCAACATTATCAAATAAAGGTGTCAACGTGGAAATATGTAATTGAGTTGTGTGGATCTATAAAATCTGAATCACTCGGCCTGAGAATGATATTCAGAGAAATAAATTACATTTTTGCCCTAGTCATTTACAGATAACTGTTTTAAAATGTTAGATTCTCTGCTAACAAGCTCACATAATTTTAAAACATGGAATTATTATGTGAAATTGTTTATCACTGAATGTAAAAGAAATAAACCTAAATTAATTTCATCTTGCTGTATTTTATCTGAAATTGTTCAGACATCAAGTAATAGAAATTATTTATTATTTAAATGACAATAATCATAAAGAGAATAATATAGAGTATATTAAGGATGCCTTTTTGTTATGGAAAACTCTGGATAATTCTATACATAAAATGATTGAAAATTGGATTTTTATTCATCCATATGTATTAACTATTTTATTATTTATTTGACATGATTTTATTTTCCAACAGATTTATGCAGTATTAAAAATAATTTTTAACTGCATTCATTTTTTGTAGATTTAGTAAATCTTTTCAGCATATTCCAAACATCAGGTAATCATTAAAATAAATAAACTTTAGAATTATGTTAGCATCTGGTGTCCTTTGAGCTTTATTTCAATAATTTAAAATATGAAGTAATTATTTTTATTTTAAGAGGGTTCTGCATAGATTGAAAAATGAACATCTTGAAATATCATACCCAAAGTTTGCAAAAACTGATTAAAATACCATGAGCACTTTAATTTGCTTTTAAACTATAATTCTCATGACTTGATAAATAATGTGCCAAAATAAACACACCTGCAGAAAATACTAAAATAGGTATAAGACAAAATATAGCTGAATAATTGCTTTATAACAGATTTATGAGGATAGGAAAATCCATAAATGGTTGTTAATGTTAGCTTTAGGACATTTATTTTGTGTGGTCGATGTTCTTAGGAGAGAATTTAGAGCACTGCACAATTAAAGCTGATAGATGGGCCATTTTACAAAGGTGCTTTAAAAAAGTTAACTTAGTGTATGGTAGTCATTTCCAACTGTACTTTTTAGTTTATTAGTTAAAGAGAGGAGGCGCATTTTTAGGCTTTTTACTCTAAAACATGTACACAATCGCTAGATAGAAATGAAAATTTTGGCTTTATTTACATATCTTGGGAATAAATGTGAAATTATGAATCCTATGCTGGATTTTTGAAACTTTCATGAATGGTAGTCTACAAATCATTTACTTTGGAATTATCTTACAAATGAGAAAAATGAGTTCCTATGTGTCTTTATATTAAATAGTCAACTTAAATCATGCATACTTAATTTCTTGGCTGCATATTTTAAATGTGCAGTGAAAAACAAGGATTTTAAAAGCTGGAGACACTTGAATTCTAATTCTTAATTTCTTGACTATATATTCTGAAAGTTTATAGTGATTGTCCTAAATGATTATATCACATCACATGTTGGAGATGGAATTGGATTTTTTGACATTGTTGCTAAGAGAAAATAAAATATAACATGAGTTGTTTCTTCTCCCAATTTTTTGTACATATGAAATATGTCTATGTAAGTGGAATCATTATGTATGTGTTTATTTAATGTATTACTATGCACATCATACATTCATATTACTTATTACTGATTTGGAGAAAAAAATAGAACAAAAATTACATTAAAGTAAGGTTTAAATCTTGAAAAAAAATGCAGTGTAATAAGAAAAGCGAGATTTTTAAAAGCTGGACATACTTGAATTTCCAATTCTTTTCTTACCTGATGAGCAGCTTTAAGAAAGCCCCTGAATCTTCACTTTCCAACCTTTGCACATTTGGGATATTGAATTATTTCTTTGCTAAGAGAATTTCTAATATTTTGGTCTGACATACAGCTAACATTGATAGCTTCTTCTTGTTAAACTGAGAGTTAGAACATGTATGAAATTTATGAAGGATAGAAGACCTGATTATTTCTTGAAAAAAGCATTGGATTTTGAGCTAAGATCTGAAGGGTGAGTAAGAATTAAATAGGGGAAGGGAGAGATTTTGAGGGATGGCGTGCATAGAACTGGAGGTAAGATGGAGCATGGTGTACTTAAGATCCAAAAGAATGTTTATGAGACCAGGTTGAGGAAATGAGGGAGGGGTGGGGGATGGTTTGAGAAGACAGAGAGCATAATGCACAAGACCATGTAAAGGATTTAGCTCTCTGTTTTAAGAGCACTGGATGATATTGAAGGATTTTAATCACATAAGTTCTATGATCAGTTTAGTTTTGTTTTGCCTTGTTTTGTTTTAATCCCTCTGGTTGCAATGTGAGATTAGATTAGAAAAATACAAGTCATTAGTTAAGATGAGTGTCATTTGATAGCTTTGCCAGGGTTGTGGTATCCAGAAACAGATGGTTAAAATCACAAGTAGTTACAAAATAAAAGCAATGACCATTGGTAATTAAGTATATCTTTCAGGGAGGATGGAAAAGAAAGCATTCTGATGTGATGCTTTCTAAAGGCTGACTTAGGGAATGTTATCATTAAAATGATGACCCTGAGATCCATGTCAGGTAATATGCACATTGTCATAGATGGCTGGATAGTTTTTTGTTTTTTTTTTTTTTTTGATGTTTGGATTCTTTAATGGACAAATAAATAAGTAGAACCATTTAACAACTGTGCTTTGTGGGAGAGTATGGGTATTTTTAGAAGAGGAAGGAAAGGAAGAAGAGTGTTATTCATCTTTTCTGAGTTCCTGTGACATATCAGGCATTGTACAGGGTACTTTTACATAAATTGGAAGTGTTTGTTAGTACATATTCTGGACAATTCTTTTTTAAACTCTTTCAATAATCTCCAGCAAGGTTTCTCAGCTATGACACTGGAATTTTGAGCTAGGGTATTATTTGTGGTGGTGGTGGTGGGTTATTTTGTGTATTGTGGGATATTTATTAGAATCCCTGACTTCTGTCCTATGAGGTAGAGCTACTGGCCGGCCTCTCCCACTTCCTCTCCACTTCAGTTGTGACAGCCAAAATTGTCTCTAGAACTATGAGCTACAGAATAGCATTAGATATTTGAATGGAGGTGAAAAGTTCATAGCATTTTATGTATCTATTAAATATATTCTAAAAATGCCCTTTTATTCTCTCTATTTTTATGTCTGAAAAATTGAAAGACATAATGACAGGCTTTTATGTTAAACTCAATCTTTTCACTCCCAAAGAAATCATACCTTGTATTAAAGTATCCTAAGAGTTTTAATTGTTAGAGATGTTATCATTCATGAGTTCCTGTGCATATCATTTTTCCATTATCCCAGTGACTGGGTTTTCTCAGTACAAATGTAGATCGTTTCACCACTTGAAAATTTGAGTGTTCCTCTGTTTAACTAAGTGTTTCTTCCAAAAAAGTCTTGTAACTCACTACCTTATATCCATTCATATTCTCCTGGAATGTGGTATTTACAGTACTAGTCTGTCAGATTTGTTAATTGAGCCCTGCTATTCAAAAAAAAAAACACTATAGATTAAATGGGAAAAAAATCACATTATGTTTAAGACTTGTTAGAAATTAGCTACTGATAATGAAAAACTAGTATCTATTAACTAGCAGAAGAATTTCTGAGTCAAGTTTATTTCATTAATAGTCAATTCAACAAAAATGCTTTTCTCTGTTGATTAGTAGGATTGCTCTTATCACAGATAAATTTGGTTAACTGAATCTTCCATTGAATCATCCTAGGAATGTAGCGTACTTTTATTATTTTAGAGCCAAGATCTCTGATACACTTCTCACTTATTGCTAACAATGAAGAATTTCTATATTTAATTCATAAGGATAGATACAAATATGTTTGCCAATATGCCTCAATATTAAAATCTCATTGTGAAAATACCAAAATCTTAATCATAATAGTGTCATCATTTATGCAAATATTTCATTTACTTGGAATTTTCTGATGTGTCCTGAAATTATCATAGGATCCACATGTGTAAAGTACTTCTTCCTTTAAGATGACATGATCTGAAAAGAATGTTCTTGTGGACTTTTTCCTTGTAGAATATGCAGTTTAATATTTGTAATGGGAAAGGAAGCTACCAGGGCAGAAGGAGGTATCAGTTGTCCTGCTTTCCCTCTGAATGACCACATTCTTAAGACACTAGCACTGAAAGCACTTTAAGATTCAACTTGCCTTTGCCAGACAGGGTTATATTTAAACTGAGGTGGCCAAATGGAAACAAATCCCATTTTAAAGACCTCTAGAGACATCACAGTTGGCAACCACTTCGTGGTTCACTGACCTTTACTGTTAACTGCTTCTTTTTTACACTTTGCCTAGGATGTTCTTGCTATTATTTAGGCCCATTATCTTTTCTTCTGGCCTAAGTGTTTGTCAAAATTGGCTGCTTTCTCTGTTTATTAAACCCAATCTGGAGACTTCTGAAGGATCTATGGAGCTAACTTCTTTTCTTCAGAACCGAAAAGTCTTTCCTCCAACTCCTATATAATTTATTTTCAAACATTTATCATCTTTCGGACTCATGCCTCCTGAATATGACAAGAAGATGGCAGAAATATGAGGCATATTCTCTGCCTCCCTAACCTCCTTGCTTCTCTTTCCCACTCCCCACCCTTCCTTGTATTTTTTTCCTAGCTGGTCTATCCAAAGATTATTGTCTGAAAGTATATACTCTTAGATTATAGAATATCTCAAAATAAGGAGGCTTTTGATGCTACATTCAAAAAAAGGAAGAGAACCTTAGAGCATCTTTTTATTCTGTGTGTGTGTGTGTGTGTGTGTGTGTGAGAGAGAGAGAGAGAGAGAGAGAGAGAGAGAGAAAGAGAGAGAGAGAGAGACCGACCAGTGGGAGAAGGATGCTAAATTCTCCCCAATTTTTTAAACAGTTTTTTAAAAAGCTATTATTTAATTATATAATAATATTTATATATCTTCCAATACTTTACACAGTTATTGTTTTTCCTTTTTAGACTCAAAAGGTACCATAGAATTTTACAATGTCATACCTTATATGCATGATGTGAATTTATGCATAACACATATTTCAGGCTTTGCTTTACTCCCTCTTCCTTCCTCACCAAAAAAGAGGAATGTAGGTGAAAACAGTATATTTTTATTTAAATTCAGCCTCATGGCAAATTTTCTAATCCTTCACCCCTTCTAAATTCTCTTCTAAACTAAGAAAATTTAGAGCTATCACTGTAGATACTGCACAATGTTGCTAGATTAAGAAAAAAAACAGTAAATTTTACTCTTTTTAAGAATGTATATTCATGGCTGGGGTTGTAGCTCCGTGGTAGAGTGCTTTCCTGACACATGTGAGGCACTGGGTTTATGGTTTGATCCTCAGCACCACATAAAAATAAATCAATAAAATAAAGTTTTCTGTTCATCTACAACTAAAAAAAAATTTAAAAATATATATTCGCTTTTTAAAGGTATTTTATCTGCCTATTTATGTATTCCCTTTACAAAGTATTTTTGCCAAAACATAATTTTTTCTCATATTCTAAAAGTGATAACTATTTTATTCAATTTTTAATGATTACAAGTGAAGGAAGGGTGAAAATTGGTTTACCCTTAAAAGATTACATTACTTTTCATTGCAAAAGGGCAAACTTTTCAAGCAGCTTTAAGTCTGCTTTATCACTTCTTAGCTTCCCACGCTTTTAAAGACTTCAGCTAACTATTCTCAAAGGTGTTTTTATATCATAAGGAATTATTTAAAAACATATTTCATATGTGTATGTAGTAAATATTAGGTTAAACAGCTCTTAAAAGTTTAAGTGTAAAATCAAATCTATTCGGTGTCCTATTGCATGTGTCTCTACTAACTGATAAGTCAGTAGGAGAATTTGTACAGAGACATGATTTAGTCCAGAGACCTGGAAGCCATTCTTGGCTTAACCATCTGTGAACTTGAGAAAGTTATTTAACAATTTAGGTTTTCTGTCTTCTCATGCAGAAAGAATGAGGGTTAGACTCTTTAAGTTCTAAGGTCTCTTCCAGTGCCAGCATTTTATAGTTTTATTGTTTTATTAGAGGTAGAGACAGACAAGCTTTTCCTCTTTGCTAGAGTGAAGGGGACAGGTTAGATGTGCTCTGAACCTTAAAAGTGGAAAGGAAAGTGGAGGGGGGAGCTAGCCTAAGGGTGGGAGTTGAGGTCCCCCATGAACCCAGAACTTCAGAGTTAGGATTACAGATAAGCAGATTCCTAGCCACTCTCCCTTTTCCTGTGTCTTTCTGATGTAATCAACTGGACAATAATGGGCACTGACCGTTTTATAGAAGTGTTCCTGTTCTCTGTATGAAAAGAGAATCCTTTTACCTGACCCTAGGAGAAATGTAGATAAAGGGGAAATAGGTGTAAAAAAAATTAAGTAAGTTTATATAATGCGGTCTTTAGAACAGAAGTGAGGGATGAAAATTTCCTTCCGGTGAGTAAAGGGATTTTATGTGGAGGATTTATTGGCTTTTATTTGTTTACAGAAACTGGCACAGATGCAAAGGGATGTTAGTCTGTGAGCAGACAGGTTTTCATTGGGACAGGAAACATCATTTCCTGATAATCTTGGTTGTTAAAAGCTTAAATGATCATTCAAAATAGAGTTTTCTCAACAATCTCTGATGTTTAAGAAGCTTCTGTGTTAGAGGATGTGCTTACCTAACTTTTAAGATCCTTAACAGACTGAAAGTTGTCATTGATATGATATGCAAATGTAATAGTCTGAATTTCTTTTATTGGATTTTAATTAATAAAATTATTCTAATGCTGTGACCCAATTGTAGTTAAAAACTCTACACAAGGAAAGGGATATTTTAAGTTTTAAAGTTGCTGCTTTCCAGTTATTATCTTGTTTTTTCCTATATCATATATTTTTTAAATATTTAATGAATTTTAAATTACAAAAATAGGTAAAAAAATTAGAATTATTTTTCTAGTCTTCTGACTTAACTACATTAGTTTAATGGGATCAAACTTATTTTCACCAATTAAGCCAAAAATAATTTCACAATTTTTGTTGATTCAAAGAAAAATTTTATTTTGACAGTTCATTAGGTACTCTTGTATTAAATGTTTCTTCCTGTCATTTAACAGATACTATTGTTAAAGTATTATGAAATGTAAGAATGCCTACCTCGTCTATGGTTTTGAGTCTAGTTATGAAAGCTAGTGATACAATAAATGTTAAGCCTGAGTAATAAGATTTTTTAAAACATTTTTTCTAATTGAATGAGTGAAAATTATGCTAAATTTTTACTTTAGAATAAAAAAATAAAGAGAAATTATTTCACTCATTTTTATTATTGGAATGTGTGATTTAAAATGTGTTTTTGATTTACCTTAACATTTTGCATGTATTTTCCATATCTGCCATTTTATGGCATAGTGCATATATAGCAAATATATAACACAGAACCTTGCCTCTGTTTTATAAGTCTACTATTTTATAGCATCAGCCCTTCATTTTTTTATTTAAACTACAGGAATATTTAGTAAGTCTAATTAATTTTGAGTTACTAGCAGATATAGGATCTATTTATTTGAAGTAAATGTAGTGTGGGTTTTGACTCTACTAATATGGAAAAGTACTGCATTTAACAGTAATTCTATGTATTTTTAAAATAAAAGAATTGTTTTGCATTAGTTTGAACATATATAATTTGAGCTTTCTATATTAAAATGCCCAACGTTTCAGCACTAAAATTAAGTAAGGTGATTTTGACTTATATCTAGGGTTATAAAAGTTTTTTCTGATCTTGTAATTTACTCACATTTTTTCTATAGATCTTCTCATCTATAATATGCAAAAATTTAAGTGAAACATTTTAAAATATCTTTCCTGGTTGACTTAAAATCATGGACCAATAGCATCTTGTCCATGTTAGAAATGCAGAATCTCAGGCCACTGCCCTGACCCATGTAACCATAATCTGTATTTTAACCAGATTGTCTGATGATTTGTATGTTTATTCACATGTGAAAGCATGATCTGAGTGGAATATTATTGGTAGCATGAATCTTTTAAAAACTAGTCTGTTGATGGAGTTATGGGTTTTAACATTCCTTATCTTTAAAAGATGATCAATTTTGATCTCTGTATAGCCTTAGTGGCTTAGATTTATAGTGTTTTTAAATCCATTACACATATAGTTATCTAACCTTTCTTCTGGTAGCAAAATGTAGAGTCATTGAAAAATGTTTTATAATTTCATGGTTACCATCAATCGTAGCTCTGCCATTTAATCATAGTAAAGATTTGAAGATTTGTTTCTATTTTTCTAAAATTATTCATAATTACACTTGAAATGCTAACAAATTTCCATCCATAGTGTGCTTATTATATCCAAATATTAACATGGTTTTTTTTATTTTACATTAATAGAAGGATCATTGTTAAGTCAAATCTTATACTTTTTCTGTTTCATTTTATGTTTCCTTAATTTTATTTATTCCATGTTTTCTTTTTTTTTTTTTGTTTTGTTTTAGTTGGGTCTGGTAAGTTGACATTTTATTCGCCATCTTCTAATCACCGTGTCACTGTGACTGGAACTTCTCTTCCCCTTTCCATCCTTACCCTTCCATGTCCTTCAACCAATCAGCCTCCATGTTTCACTTGTCATTGGCCACAAAGACAGACTGCACAGAATAAAGTCTGCAGGAAGTATGGGTAACTGGCAAAGAGTAAAGGTAATGGGGTTGCTAACTTTATGTGTCTTTATTAAATCATGTATGGTCTGCATCCTTTAATTTCTTCTGTTCTTAAATAAGTGATAAGTGCTAGGATTGATTGGTTAAGTACTATTTCAATTTACATCTTACAAGATTAAACAAACAAACAAAATATATGTCTAGAGAATAATTTGGTTTTTCCCCCTTCAGAATATTTATTAATTCATGCATGTCTAGGTTTTCATAGCTATAAGTCAGTAATAGTATTAAAGTTCTGTTGGTGAATAGCCTTTGCACTACAAGCTTTCTTGTATTCATTTTCATTTCTGTGTCAGATTCATTTCATTTTATATGAAATAACTACATGGTTTATCCACAGTTTATCAAATTTATTTTAATAAACATTTGTCCCTCTATAAAGAAAGCATCCTCATGTTTCTAAGCACTTACCTTAGGAGAAGGCTTTTTTATTCTGTAAGCTTCTAGAACACCATTTTTAGAGAATTTTACATGAATATGGTATGCTAAAGGGTATCTCACCCTAAAAGGTTCTCTCTCACTGTTCTATAAGCTAAAAATTGACACAAATATTACTGAAATGACATTCCGTATTAATGCAGATAGGATGGACTGCTCAATAATTGTGATGCTGTCAATGGCTATTTGGGAAAAAAATTGCTTTCTTTATGATACCATATATACAAAATTATAGTTGGATTAAAAATTAAAAATAATAAGGGCATTAAAGTATGGGTGCAATTGGAGTTGAATATTTATGTAATGTATTATATTCTATACATATGTAATGGTATATTACACAATACCATTATCATATCATTTTATTGATACAATAACAAAAATATTGCCTAAACAGATTAGAAGGAGTATTAACAAAATGAAAAAAGACATTTATAACTGATATGAAAAGTTTTATCTTACCAACAGTTCTTAGAAATCAGAAATAAAATATAAATAAACATATGAACATAATATCCAAAACAAATAGAGCAGAACCCTCTGAACTGGGGCCAGAGAATCAGTAGCAATAAGTATATGAGCCACCTCTGAATCGGGAAGTGCTTGAGGAGGTACCTGTGTCCTGTTCTCAGAGGCAGAAAGGTAATGTGAAGACACATACTTAAACTCACAAAGGTAAAAATATTAATTAAGAGGAAAGTCTATTCTGAGGTTGGCAATGATGTTAATGTTCAGTGTTGATAAAATTTGGGAGAAAAGGCAATTTGTGTGCTATTAGTGAAAATCTCAGTTGATTAAAAGTATTCCTGAGCACAACTGAGCTATTTTTTAATGTGCTCTAGACCTTTGCATATTTTCAGACTTTGTAATTTTGCCTCTAGGAAATAATCTTGAATATCTTTAGGAGAAGGGTGTTAATCTTACACCATCTTTAAAAGTGAAAACGAGAAGAGTCTAAGAGTGGTTAAATAATTTAAGATAATTTGTAAATTGGTTATTGTAGAGTCATTAAAATGATATTATAGGAGAATATTTTAAAGCCAGTTTGCATGGTAGAATTCTAAGTGGCTTTTCTGTTTTTCCTCTTTGTCCAACTTTTCAAATTTTCAACACTGAATATATATGACATTGTCAGTATGATTATGCATATTTGATTATAGAAAGTTTCAATATTTTATCCTTCAGGGGCTGGGGATGTGGCTCAAGTGGTAGCGCGCTCGCCTAGCGTGTGTGCGGCCCGGGTTCGATCCTCAGCACCACATACAAACAAAGATGTTGTGTCCGCCGAGAACTAAGAAAAAATAAATAAATGTTAAAATTCTCTCTCTCTCTCTCTCTCTCTCTCTCTCTCTCTCTCTCTCTGTCCCTCTCTCTCTCACTGTCTCTTTAAAAAAATATATTTTATCCTTCAGAAAACTCCAATATATCCTCATAAAATTCAAGTAGATGCATTTGATTAATGGCCTCAGTCTAGATTGGTAAACACAATAGATTGATAAATAGAAGCAAATTTAGTCCATGATTTTTTTTTTTCTTAGAGATATGGCTACATCTGACATCTAATGTGAAAGTAGAGGATTTTTGTATTTTTTTGTTGTTGTTTTTTGGAGACAGGGTTTTGCTACATTGCCCAGGCTGGCCTTGAACTCCTGGTCTCAAGGTATTTCTCCTTCCTCAGCCTGCTAAGTAGCTGGAACACCCTATGTGTCACTGAGGCTGGATGAAGAGGATTTTTAAAAGCTTTATTTCTGAGACATGTCTTGTGGCTGATGTCACTGTTGATGTTGGCTTGAGAATATGCCTACAAAATACAGTAAATTCATTTCCAGGCAAATATCCTGTGTAGAAGGATTGCTTCAGGATAAATGTAGTTAGCATGAGGGTTTGTGTGCCTTGTTCCCCACCAAGTCTTTGAGGTTTTGAAGAGAGCTGGCATTTTATAAAAGAAACACAGATTCTGGCACACATTCTTAGACATGCTCCTGAGATTTCGGAAAGAGACCACCCGAAGATTTTGCTTGACTAAATGGTTTGAACATTTATATTTTCCTACTCAAATTCCCTTCATATTGGAAAGTCATATTCTCCCACTCATCTGATTAATCACTTGGTTTTCTTTCATTGTAAGACACCAAACTCTAGACTAGGTTTTGTTTATTATCCATTCAGTCCTTTCAATTTCTTGGTCTGATTTCTGTGTCAATTATTCCAACCCTTAAGTAAGGAATAAAATGCTCCTGTATGGATTTGTACTGGAGGAAAATCCCGAAAGGATGATGTACATGCCTATTATTATACCTGGGTAATGATAGTGTTTGTTAAATTCATGAGTAAACCACTCAATTACAATCACAGTTTAAAAAATTTATAAGCTAGAACTTCACCATTACCAAACTGAACTTAAACTGTATCTTCTAACTTTGTATTTTCTTCCCTATAAGTTAGAGGACATTTGAAAGCATTTGACGTGATTTTTCAGGTCTCCTATAATTTTCTAGTCAAATGGTATAATTTCTACTAAACCTCAATTTTCTTTAAAAAAAAAAAAAGAAAGAAAGCATAGAAGAAAGCACACTAATCTAGAAGTTAGGAGATCTAATTACTTTCTTCAGTTTTGCCATAATACAATCTCAGAAAAGTCATTTTACATTTCATTTTTAAGGGATTTTATATTTTAAATATATTTATAAATAATGTACATATTAAATAGACTTTAGTGTTTTTTAATGATTTATGTATTTAAGTACCCAGAGTAAAGGGCATGTCAACTATTTTTTGTAAATGCATAAGTCAGACAGCAGAATACATCAGACACTAGAAAGGCAATATGTCAATCAATGGAAGTGTATTATATAATACATACTATACATATATTATACATTTGCTGCAGTTGACTAGAAAATATTAAACAAGAGAAATAATCTTAATGAATACTGACTTTTAGTAACAAAGAAGTAAGCAGAATGGTAACATTTGCAGTCTAATCTGAATACAATTTTTGATTCATATTTACTTTGGGGAGTTACCTTAAGTGATGACTGACATAAGTAACTGAAAATACTTTTAAAGAAAATACTTTTAAAGAAAACTTTAGAAATAATGAAAAATCCTTAAAAAGTGTATTAGAATAATCCTGTCCTATATAAACTGCTAAATGTCTGGCTTGAAACATTTGTTCACTTGAATTTGAACTGAGACAAGAGAGAAGAATAATTAGGTGTTTCAGACAGCCAGCCGATAAGAAATGGATAGGAAAGTGTAAACAGTAGGTAAAAGGATTTAAATTCAGTACATATTTTTCCATCCTCAAAACTCATCCTCAAAACAAGATTTTTTTTTTCTTTTTTGGGGCCAGGATTGCTTAGTCAGCACACCTAATGTTTCCAAGTGCCATTGCGCCCAATGTAATTGACACAATTTTCTGACACTCTACTTACCGCTGGATGAAGTGGCCATTTAAGCCTGTATAAATCAAACAGTTTGGACAAAGCTGGCAGTATTTATAATGTCAGGATGAGCAGATGTTTCAAATTTGCCCTCATTTCCATATATATTCTGTTTGAGCATGCCCTTGCCTATGTAAATGGAAGGAAGAATTTGACTGCACTATTGCTTTAAATTCATTTCTATTCAAGCAACTGGACTGAAGATTTGAAATATTATAATTTGCCTGGTAGCATTTCAGGAGCTTTTGAGTTAAATTGAAGTAATTTCAGGACCTGCCTGCATCAGAAGGTCCTTGTGTATATGATTAAAGTTCATTCACCTTTAAGCACTCTGAATGAGAAAAGATAATATTTATTCATACATATTTCAGGTACTCTTTGAATGTGAAGGGTCAAAATGTAGCTCAAGAATTATCTTAAATTTAGAAGGTTAATCTTAGGAGGTCAAGTCATTTAAAAAAAAAAAACTTTTCATAATACATCTCTATTTCATTCTATAAATATGCACTTAACAGTTTAACTTAAAATTAAGGGTGAAAATTGGTCAATTATTAGTAGTATACATAATGTGTTGTATAAAAATAAAGGCAGCACTTGGGTTATCAGGAAGCTGCCTCAAAGTTGGGATCTTAACTGCATGCTTCTGAGTCAATGTAATTTTTTCATCTCCTTTAGAACCTCCACATTTTGTTGTGAAACCTCGTGACCAGGTTGTTGCCTTAGGACGAACTGTGACTTTTCAGTGTGAAGCAACAGGAAACCCTCAACCAGCTATTTTTTGGAGGAGAGAAGGGAGTCAGGTACAACCTTTTACTAGTTTTGTTTTTGTTTGTTTTGTTTGTTTGTTTGTTTTTAATCAGTAGAAATGGGGGCCTGTTCTATGAGAAGAAAAACCAATGTGTGATGTAGCTATCTAGCTGTTCCATTAAGAGAATCCAGAAACTGGTTCCTCTCAGAATGAGAGGAGGCAAGCTATTTTCCTTGCTTAATTCTCAAAGCAGTATTTTCCTGCTTCCATTTGGTACAGAGGGTGGTATGTAGAAGTCACTGTTGTATCATGTAAGTGTTATTTTTATTTCTACTTTAGAAATATTAAAAAAAACTACTCTTTTTCCACATAATTGAATTAGCATTTCTGTTATTCAAATATCTAGAATTAAAAAATTAAGTTCCAAATTTTCAATTCTATGAATATTTTAACAAAATTATCACAGGTGAAAATAGGTTAAAAATCATAATTGATAACTTATATATATTGATATTAATTGATATTATTAATCATATTATTTGCAATTATATGTTATGTAATTACATATTACATACCATATTCAAGTTTTTGTAGATGTTCCACATCTGAGATGATGAGTTAATATTGATGTCACCTAAATTATAAGTTCATTATATTCTTTTAAACTGTCAAATCTGATCATTATTTGCCAGTAATCCTATTTTCTAAACATTTTATAATCCAGACTTTTCTATCCACACTAGAATATAGAGATCTACACTCTTTTAAATTGACTCTTGGGCTTCCATTTAATAAGAAGAAATATTAAAATAATTTAAATTATCTTTTTATCTCATTTCTTAATGACTTCCCTCTCACAGGAAAGCAAAACATTTCTCTTCACTTATTTTTGATGCTTGTAAAAAACTGATTCTTATTCATTTTTAATAGTTATTCCTGACCATTTTTGTTTTTGCTTGAATCAATCTTCGGTGTTTTGTTTCATTGTCTTGCTTCTAATGTACCCTTACAAATAACAAACAGGTAGTTTACTGATGGAACTCAATAATCTTTTATAGACAATATGTTCAAGTTCACTTCTGTTTTTACTTTGGTAGACAAATATTGATTTATGGTATGTAAACTATCATTTTTATACTACTATAATGCTGGATTCTAGGATACTCCAGTTGGCCTCCCAGGATTAAATTTGCTGATAGCAAGTTAAAGACAAAACAGAACAAAATATTTTAATGCAGTAGGAAAAATTGGAAGTAGATTATAGAAGAAAATCTGGATAGTAAAATGAGTGAACCCACTAGAAGTTTTTCTTAATAGTAAATATATAGATGATTCACTTAAGTTATTTAAACTCCAGATTAAATTTCCAAAAAAGTTTGGTTTCATGTGGTTTGGTTTAATGATACAAGTCATTTTTTGTTAAAATTTTTGTCATTACATATGTATCTGTGGATCACTAATTAATCCTTAATAAAAATGATGTATGCTAAAAAGCACCAAAACTCTTTAAAACAAGCAACTTTATTTGATTAGAAGAAAAGTTGATATTCTTTATTTTATGAACTTCAATTAGTATGGATCATTATTATGCATGAAATGTACACTCGAAGAAGCATGATCTTTTGATTCAGAACAATATAGAAATTTCAAAGAAATCCATTCTAGAAAGTTTTACCTTTTTTAAAATTTATTTTTTTTTATTTTGTACCAGGGATTGAACCAGGGGCACTCAATCACTGAGCTACTCCTCAGTTCCCAGGCTTTTTTTCTTTTTATCAAGACAGGGTCCCAACTAAGTTGCTCAGAACCTCAATAAATTGCTGAGGCTGTCTTTCAATTTGCAACCCTCCTGCCTCAGCCTCCCAAGCCACTGGGGTAACAGGTGTGCACCATTGCACCTGACAAATTCTTACCTTTTAATATGAAAATCTGGATAGCAACTGTTAAGGTTCCTGGACATTTATAATGGGCAGCTAATGAGATACTGGTCATGATGCCAAAATGGTATTATACTCCATTATAATTTATAAGAATGAATCAGAATTCTATTCTGCTTATGTAGTAAAGGTCTTAAGGTTTTTCTGGTAGCAAAATGTAAACCAAGGATTTTGTCATAGTGGGCTTACATGTATAAAATCTTCTATACTAATGATACCTAATATCCTTATGTTGTTTCAAAATTGATAGTTATAAGACCATATGTCAATATTGAGATTGATTTAAAATTTTACATGATCCTATTTAAGCCTGCCTTGTTAAATCCATGTGTGTTTAATGATGTTTAAACATGTACACATCTTTATATGTGGGTATATGACGAAAGAATATTGAGTTTATTTTTGTATATATATGTGTGTATTTATACATATTCACATATATTTATAAATGTATATGTAGCTTTGCCAAAATGTTGGAACCTAGCATTTAACCTATTTTAATTCTTTCCTCCCAAATTCTGGTTTTAGAATCTGCTTTTCTCATACCAGCCACCACAATCATCCAGCCGGTTTTCTGTCTCTCAGACTGGTGACCTCACTATTACTAATGTTCAGAGATCTGATGTTGGTTATTATATCTGCCAGACTTTGAATGTTGCTGGAAGTATCATCACTAAAGTATATTTGGAAGTTACTGATGGTAATGTCAAACATTTATTTCAGAACGTTCAATTTGTCCTAGGATCTAGAGAGAATGTCAATAGATGTATTTTTTCCACTTTAAATATTTTTACAGATATTTTAATGTAAAACTTAAGAGTATATTTATACAATAATAAGTTCAAACTTTTACTTTAATATAAATGAACTAATGTCTAGTATCAAGTTAGATTCGTAAGAGCATAACAGTTATCCAAGGAGAAGTTTATAGTTGTACACAGGAATATTTCATGTTTTGGAGATGAAAAGATTATTTTGCAATCTCTTATTGTTAATTATTGACTATTGTGTTTTCTCTAAATTAAGGTAACAAAATGAATTGGTCATAAATCCAAAGTCTAACAACTCACAATCAATGATAGTGAACAAGTTTTTTTTTTTAAATGATCTGATGTTATTCTGTTTATCAACATCTTTGAATGTGATAGATTAACACCAACTATAAAGATATGGTTAATTGAGAATAATCTCCAGATTATAAGAGAGTAGTGATAGTTTGAAGCTCAAAGAGAAAAAATACCTATAAGGGTATGCAATGTATATATGTATACACATCTATTTCTACATAAGGAAGATACCTATAAATACATTGGATGAACACAAGTGGTTTTGCAGAACCATTGAAAGCATAGATAGTACACACAATATATTAGTCTATGTGTAATCAGGAAATATTTCCAAATTAAAAATAGAACTGAAAGCATAATACAGTTAAGAAGTTTGTTGCTTCTAAAACTAAATATATTAGAGCAATTGAAATGATTTTTTTACCCCCAATTCTAAACAGTAGGTAAAGGAACATGTTAAAGATGAAACAAATGTCTTTCAAAGATGGTGATGGAACATGAGTCAGGGAAGAGAATCAGTAATAAAATATATTTGTTCTTTTCATTCAATTTGCTTGTTTTTAAACTTCAGATAATGATTAAAATATCATACACAGTAGCATTTCTTTAATTAGGAACTGTGGAGTCATCTTTGACACTCATCCTTCCTTATCACTGAATCCACTCAATAATCTTTCAAATCCATCCGGTTATCTTTATCACTCCCAGTCCTAATCACCTGAAACTGCAATAACCTACTAATTCCATCCTTTCTTGTTCACTGCACTCCCAAATTACATTTTCATATTGTTGCTGGAGCATTTTTTTTCTCTAGACCACTCTTTTTCTTCCCAGTTATATAAATGGAAATATAATATGCATACTGTAAAGTAAGTCAAGTAAGCAAATGCAGTATGATTAATTTATTCACATAATGACCACTCAGATCAAGATATGGAGCATTTCCAGGACTGTAGAAGGCTTACAATTATTAGTTAATAAGCCTCTCTCTGCAGAGATAAAATGACTTTTAGGACTTTCATCACCATCGATCAGTTTTGCTTATTCCGGAAACTTAACTAAGTGAAATCACATAGTATCTAATCTCCTGTGTTATAGCATCTTTGGTTCAAAATAATGTCAGTGAAATTCATCCATGTATATAAGAGCAGTTCATTCACTTTTTAGTGCTGTGTAGTACTTCATAGCATAAATAGGCCATAATTTATTTCTGTGCTCTTTTACTGATAGATTGTTTTCAGTTTAGGGTTTTAAATATTCTTATACAGTCTATTGATGGGCACGTGCACTTACTTATCTGGGTTTGCTTTTTGGTGGACATGTGTACTAATTTTTCTTCTTTTCATTTTATCATCTAGTTAAAATACATTTCTTTCTCAGATGTATGCATTGTAATTATTTCTTCCTATTCTCTCTCTTTTTTAAATCATAGTTGTAGAGGGACAGCATGCCTTTATTTTTATTTATTTTTTTAATGTGGTGCCGAAGATCAAATCCAGTGCCTCACACATGCTATCCAAGAGCTCTGCCACTGAGCTACAACCCCAGTCCTCTTCCAATTCTCTTCATGGTTATTTTAAGTATTAGGAAGTTAATTTTAATAATGATCAATGGGTAATAATTATTTTTCTTTTATTATTAGCACTTTTAATGTCCTGTTCTTTCCTCAGGCTACAAATATGTTCTTTCTTTTTCTAAAAACTTTATTATTTATTCCTTTGAGATTCAAGTTTTTGATCCATCCAAATTAATGGTGTGAGTCAGGAATCAAAACTCTTTATTTTCCTTTTAAGAAATCTAATTGTTTCTTCATCACTTATTGTCAAGACTATTCTTTCCCTAACTCTGGTGGTATTCTATCATGATTCAGATGAACATAAATTAGTGGTTGATTTGTAATATCTCTTTTCTGGTTCAGTGACCTATTTATGCCATTACATAGGGTCTTACTTATTGCAGCTTTATAGTAAGTCTTAAAGACTGGTAGTATTAGTCTCGAACTTTATTTTTCATTGTTTTAGGCTTACTGTTGAAGATCCTCTGCATTCCTTATAAATTTTAAAATAAACTTATAAAATTCTGTACATATGAACCAATAACCAATAAACAATTTAGATTCAATTTTAGTACTGGATTATTTAGTGAGAATTAGCTTCTTAGCAACCTGAAGCTTTCAATTCAAAGAAATGGTATATATCCCACATATGTCTTTTAATTTGTTTATATGTTATAAAGTTTCTCTTAGTAATATTTTATAGTTTCCTGGATACAGGTCATGAATATGATTTAGTAGTGTTATACTTAAGATATTTTATGTTTTTTGATGAGATTATATATGTATATTTTAAGTTTCAACATTTTCAAAGTTTCATCATTGAATTGTTTAAGGAAATTTTCTAGTTGTACAATTGACTTTTGTATATTAACCTTATGTCCAGCAACTTTTCTAAATCCACATATTATTTCTCAAAAATTTTTACATAGGTTATTCTGAAATTTTCTTGTACAACATCTGTCAACTTTAGATAGATACTTTTACTTCTTTCTTAATGTGGTACCACTTGTGACTTCTTTGTGTTGTCCTATATTGTTTATAAGCTTCAGTATAGTGAGTAGAATTGGTGATGGTCAATGTAATCATCGTGATCTTAACTTCCAAGGGAAAGCATTTAATAATTCACAACCACACATAATGTTTACTAGAATTTTTGAAATTATTTCATATTTTTAAAAAATACGGAGGACATTTTTAGAACACAAATTTTCATTATTTGATGGACTAGTGCTCACAGAATAAAGTTTATAGTCTTTAAATAGCACCATGATACTATCACAAATGGTTTGTATTTTTGAGATTAGACATGCATAGAACATTTACTTAAAAATTTTTTTTGAATTTTTTAATATTTATTTTTTAGTTTTTGGTGGACACAACATCTTTATTTTACTTTTATGTGGTGCTGAGGATTGAACCCAGTGCCATATGCATGCCAGGCAAGCGGGCTACCGCTTGAGCCATATCACCAGCCCCAAAAAATTTTTTTTAAAAACCTAACTAACCCTGGGAATTAGGGATTTATTCCTAGTAGATTGTTCATTTCCAACACTAAATGAGGTGTTCCACCTTACTGTTTTTGTTGCCTGATATTTCATTCTAATAATTACCATGAAAGATATTAAACCCTAATTTGAAATTTGTCTATTAAATTCTAGGTTTGATTTATAAATGTACTACATAGGTGTTAAAAGTTTAAACGTTTCATTGGTATTTTATTGAAATTTATGATTTTATTTTTTATACCTAAAGACATGGATTGCCTTAATGAACTATTAAATCTTTCAGCACTGGTTTACATATTAGTTTTTTTGTAAAAAGGACAAGTAGTAATATGTATATAGATGTCTAGTCTTTTACAATTAGCCAAGCACTTTCATACTTCTTATTACATTTAAATATCCATAGCAATCCCCTGAGCTATTAAGAACAGATATTATTATCCTCATTTTACATGTTGAAAAAAATCTGAGGCTTATAGAAGTTAAAGAACTTGTCCAAAGTCTCATGACAGATGATAGAGCTGATCCTTTTCTTGCTTTATTTTTCTTAACTGCCCAGTGGAAATCATGTAGAAATAGATGACAGAGAAACTGCACCAGTAAACTGGGTTGGAATGGAATAAGGAGGTATGCCTGATGCTAAATATGATGCAAATAACCAAGGACTGTAGACATAAAGAAAGTTGAGTAAATTCCAGGTGTCGGATTGCTTCTATATATTATGAGACTGCCAAATATAACCACACCTTTACTGGACTTAATTAAAATCAATTATAGAGAAGCACTCTGCTACTAATTTAATTAATGTCTGAAACTACATGTTCATTCATTCCCTATAATGAAAGGAATACCTCAATGCAGTCAAATATTTTCCTATTTTTATAATACATATCAAAAGGGGCTTCTAATTTGTTATTAGCAACCTCTACTGATAGTGTGGAACAGATTAAAATTTCTAACCAGTGGAACTACTGGTTTATATTTTTCAACCATGTAGTATCTTAAACATTCCTGCCAAGTTTCAAAATTTAGCTTTCTAGAATACACCTTCTGGTATCAGCAAATTTCACACCAGTGATGACATAGAGATAATTTGAAGAGTAGAGTGGAAATGCACACTTGCTGATTTCATGCCATTGCTTTTCTTTTAAAAAAAATGAATGCAGAAAATTAGTAATTATTGCATGATAAATGAGGAACAACTTGAAGTGTGACTCTAACTTGTGAAATCTTTGGTGCATACAACTTTGAACATGACATATCCAGATTTGTAAATTTTTGCACCCCAAATTTAGTTATTCTGGCAACTGGCTTCCTTTAATCAGGCAATTTCTTATAATTTTCTTTTGAGTATTTGTGTTTTTGGTTTTTTTTACTCTAACTAGTATCCAGATATTTAAGGCTTTATAGTTTTAATTTTTTTCTGCAATTTTTTTTTTATTTGTTTTCATTCCCCAATACTTGTTTTAGATTTTCCTTAAAGTAATGACTTGATCTCAGCAAAGTTTTCAGGTTGTAGAATTTTTATATAACAAGAATAATTTTATCTACACATAATAAAAGTGCTTCTCGTTGTTACTTTTCATAGTGCAATTAAATCTATTATGAAGTAACAGAATGGTTTAAGTGCTTTTGTCATTCCTGATAATTCTAATAGAGGAGTATGATATTTGCCAAGTTTGAACATCTTCATGAGCTATCTTTGGATCAGGCTGCTAACAATGAATTTGGGCAATTTTTCAGTTTCTTTGAATTTGTTATACTTGGGTAATTTTCAACCCATATCTATTTTAATAGAAAAAAATCCTAGATAAATAGACACAGGGTGTTTGATCCTATTGAGGTGTGAAAGTCCAAAGGACCTTTTTAAATCCAAAATCATATGCTGCTCTAGTACCATTATTTTGTTGTTGTTGAGCACCAAACAGTTTTGAAATGTCACATCGGGTTTCGATCATTCATTAAAATTTGTCTCGTGTGTTTCCTTGGGAAAAATGTTTTTATTTGGTTTTGTGTTCTGTTTTTTTTCATGTTTACAGTATTCCATGTGCACCACTACTTATCTACTTCACCATCCACAATCCTCCTTGAGTTCTTGAACTCCTAAATAGGTTCCTTGACAATGCAGCAAGCTCAGTCAGTGGTTGGCCCTTTGAAAGGACATTGTATCTCTTCTTAATATTCTGAATCAGTGCATCATATAAATGCATTCTGAATAATGCATGTCTCCTACTTTAATTATTTGTTTAATTATCTTCAGTTTGTTTCAAAGCCTGCAGCAACTGCTATTGCTTGGATGATTAGAAAATTGCTTCCAGTTGCAGAAATCTATTTCCTGTTGTTTCTTCTGGCAGTGATTGCAGACCGGCCTCCCCCAGTCATTCGACAAGGTCCTGTGAATCAGACCGTAGCTGTGGATGGTACTTTAGTCCTCAGCTGTGTGGCCACAGGCAGTCCAGTGCCCACAATTCTGTGGAGAAAGGATGGAATCCTTGTTTCAACCCAAGATTCCCGAATCAAACAGCTGGAGACAGGAGTGTTGCAGATCCGATATGCAAAGGAAACTTCCAATGACACACTGGACTTCCTGTTTTGTTCCACTTTGTTCTTGTCTCCAGAAACTTGTGTTGAGACCTCTTAGCATGATTGAAATATTGAGTGAAAGTATGAATGTATTTTTTATTTGATGCTTGATTTTTTGCAGGCATTTTACTATATGCACTTGAGATGATTTGACTCATAATTTAGCCCATGAAAAGCAATTTTTTGTTTTATGGAGGAGGATAAAAAATAACTTAACCTGTTGAGGAAAGTAGATGGGAATTTGTGGGGGAAAAATACCTTCTAAATAGTGGTATGATGCAGTCATTTTATAATGCATTTTCTAAGTTATATTCCAGTAATATTTTATGTGCAGTGTACTTACCGTTCTTCTATTTTGAGTATTTGGTTCAAAATTTTGCAGTCCCAAATCACTGTACATGCAAAGAAACCTGTAAAGCAATGCACACACTGACTAAGCATTTCAAATCAGAATGTTAAATGATTGAAAGCCCACAGGTTTGGGGGAAACATTTAGGAATTTACCTTCCTGGGTGTCATATCCCATATCAGATTTTTCAGGACTGTATTATTTGTTTTGATTTTCTTTTTCTTTTTTAGGTCAAGACAAGCTCCTTAAAAAAGCATATGAAAGAGTTAGTTTTGACAGCAGTAAACATAAATTGAAATAGCTTTATTACCTATTGTGGGTGGCTTCTTTGTAATTTTGAATCAGCATCACAGTTAATTTCTGTATGCCTCAGGAGTTAATATGTTGTGCTTTTGTGTTACAACTGTTGTGACTTTGTTATTGCAATTGCCAGAGCAAGATGACAAGGGTTTTGTTTTATCAAATGTTACTTGAAGATAGAATTATTACAATAAGCAGAAGTATAGAGGTTTATTGAGTTGCTAATGATTTTGAAATTGAATGTGTGGTCTGTGTTTGTTTTTTGGCATTCCATCTTCAGAAGGGCGAGAGAGTGTTTATTCAGGCAGGAATTTGGCTTCATACTTCATAGACTGCCTTAAGTTTTCACTTAAAAAATTAGGGAAAATAAGAATGATTACTTTTTTAAAAAATTATAAGAAAATATTTCATGCTTATTCTTTTTCTACAACATCTGTTTGTCTCAAATATCCATATAAGTGTTACAGTGATAAAATATGCAATAAGCCTTATTTTGGGACTTATTAATCATAGAGATATAATTTAGCCATAAAGATTAGCCCTTTGATTTTGAAGAATTATATACCTTAGCAATTATTTATTGTCCCTGGTATTGATAATAATGTCAATTGTAAATTTTTAGTTAATGTAATTAATACTATATTCTATTATACAATGAGAATAATCATATAATTTTTTTTCCTGTCCTCCTGTAATGTTTTAGATTCAATAAAAATATGTTCGATTAAGGGAATGTTCCTACTTAGTGAATTTTAATGCAGTTATCCATATTCATGGACCATATACAAACCTGTAATTGCTTTTCCAGCCCAGTAAGCTCTTGATTGTTGCAAATATTTATCTTCTGTCTGCCTCTGCAGCTGGGTGATACTGGTCGGTACACCTGCATCGCATCGACCCACAGTGGTGAGGCCACTTGGAGGGCTTACATTGAAGTCCAAGGTAAATTATTGTTTTTGCCTTAAAAAGAGGCTGAAAATAAAGTTAGTTGTTTACTTTATGGTAAGTTGGTGAAGTAAACATCCTGTTCCTGAGTAGATGTATGGATAAGTCATCTACATTTATATGCTTATCTGTACATGGATAAACAGCTTCCTTTTATTTCTTTCCCACTTGTTAGAATTTGGAGTTCCAGTTCAAACTCTGAGACCTACTGACCCAAATTTAATCCCTAGTGCCCCTTCAAAACCTGAAGTCACAGATGTCAGCAGAAACACAGTCACTTTATCATGGCAACCAAATTTGAATTCAGGAGCAACTCCAACATCTTATATTATAGAAGCCTTCAGGTAGAGTGAAAAGGACGTTTTTTGGTTGTTCTTTTGTTTAAAAAAATTATGCATTTAATATGCGTGTTCTAACTTCTGTATCTGTCTTTAGCCATGCATCTGGTAGCAGCTGGCAGACCGTAGCAGAGAATGTGAAAACAGAAACATTTGCCATTAAAGGACTCAAACCTAGTGCAATTTACCTTTTCCTTGTGAGGGCAGCTAACGCTTATGGAATTAGTGATCCAAGCCAAATATCAGACCCGGTGAAAACACAAGGTAAATATTGATTTACTTAACCTGGTGACACCTACTTATCCTTAGAGTTATAATTGTACAGGCACATCATTTGTACTAAATGCTAGGATTGTACATTTACAGTCTGTTCAAATTGCTTAACTAATTTTTTAAATACACAGACACAGTGTCCACAAACTTTATTATTTTCTGTTTTAGGAATAGGAAGGTAAGGTTGATAACAGAGAGAACTGTTTCTCATAAAAATACAAATTCTTAAGGCAAAAATATTACATGAATGTTTGTGTATTATATTCAATTTGTTGATTTTTAAATATGGATATATGTGGATATAATATCCTAATCATAAGGTAATTGTATTTAACATTGAATATACTATTTATGTTTAAATTCAGTACTCATCACCTTCTGGGTGAGTTTTCAGGATTTCTATCTTAATCAAGTCATACTTTTTCAAAATCACACAAATGTAGGAGATATTTGGGAACTTGTTCTTAATTCAATTCCTATGTCCAATCACCCTCCTACAGAGCATGGGAAATATTTAGGTCTTTATATTTGTTTGACTGGTCTTTCATTGTTGATTATATCAGCCAAAATATTTGAGACTCTTCAATGTAAAATACCTATAGATTGATCAAAGGTAGGTTGAAGAAATAGATAAAAATTTTAAAAAGGACATGTTTAAAGCTGTTTCTAAGCCATTTAAAACTCAAAATTTGGTTCACTTGGACTGTTTTGGATATGGCTTTTACATTCTCTGAAGAGAAATTATTTTATCTCTCAGTAGACAAATTATTTTTTTTTAAAGAGAGAGGGAGAGAGAGAGAGAGAGAGAGAGAATTTTTTAATATTTATTTTTTAGTTATCAGCGGTCACAACATCTTTGTTTTGTATGCGGTGCTGAGGATCGAACCCGGGCCGCACGCATGCCAGGCGAGTGCACTACCGCTTGAGCCACATCCCCAGCCCGACAAATTATTATTACCTTTTACTCTCTTGCTCATTTTTATTATTTTAGTGCTCTGATAGAGACTCTTATATTACATTGAAATTAAAAAAAAGAATCATTTGAATTAACCTTTACCTTTCTTATAACCTATATCATTGCAATTAAATGTACTTGTTCTTATATTAGCATGGAAAGATAATTCTTAGAGGTGCTAATTGGAAATACAAAATTCTTTTTCCAACATAGAGGGGAATCAACATTTCTCTTGTAAGTTAACATTTCCAAAGGAAAAATCACAAATTAGTTCTGATGAAAGAAACAAATTATGTGCAAGGTGACTAAAAGACCAGAACAACTTTTCTCCTGGTTCAGAAGGGGTCTGCACATTTTGTCTTTTCAAATGTGTGTATTAACAATCTTTATGGAAGGGATTCTGCCTCAGAATTCAAGAGAAAGCAAGCTGAGCTAAAGAACATGCCCACGTCTGTCTGTCTCTGGCTGTGTGAATTCAACACACCCAGAAGCCTATATTTGCTGTTATGAGTCACCTCATCAGGAGCTTTAATACACTTGGAGCCCGCCCTGAGGCAGTTTGAGGTTTTCAATATTGGATACGCATTTGTAAAGAATGCAGAAACTATGGCAGCTGTAAAATGAATTTAAACTTTTGTCCCCAGTACAGGTGTCTCTATCTAGTGGACTCTAACCAAAAGTCATACTACTACTTCATCTGATTCTATCTTGCATTCATGTGAACGGTTTTATAATCTATATTGTCATTTGTAAGGGTAGTTAATATCTTATCTGAATATTAATTTTTTTAGAAAAGAAAGTTTTAATCAACTTCCCTTTGTTTATGCATAGCGGGAGGAACAATCTAAGGGAAATGAATCTATGTCAACCAGAAACTGATATATGGGGAAACAGGCACACATTTGGAAGTCAAAGACATTTTCATCTCAGCTCTTCAGTCTTGTAGCTCTGTGACATTGAGGAAGATAGGCAATCCTTCTGCATTTTGGTCTTTTTGCCTTTGGAATGGAACTAAATAAGTGCATTCTTCGGGACTGGACCCAGACTGAATTAATCTCTATCAGAACAAATTAATCAACAAATAAGCATGCAGGATAAATAAATCAATATATGAGCATAGATTAAATTTTTTTAAAAAAAAAATGCCATAATTACTTTTGTTTCTTTCAGTGTCCAGATTAAAAATAAAGTTCATAAAATTTGCAGCTATCATAAAACCAAGAAAGAGAGCTAGTCAGCCAAGTGAGAGAATCAGAATCAAATATATCTTGACAGACTGGAATGAAGAGCCAGCACTAACATGATTGAAATTAACAGAGCAAATTAAAGAGTCAGGTACTTGAACTGAGGTTGAAAAAATTAGCTTTAAAAGGATAGTCTGAGAACTCTAGGCTTACAGGAATAGAAGTGTGTGCATGTTGGTGCTCTGGGAGGTGGACAGACTTGGTGTTTGGAGTCAACTCAAACACCTATCTGTAACCCCTGAGTGATATAGCTGCCAAAAGAGCCAATGTTGTTTTTGCTGGAATAGCACAATTGTTTCTGGATCAAGGCGTCGTCTCTTTCACTGCAAACTGGTCAAATCACAAATGGAGTGATGGGTTTGCTGTGAGCACTGCATTTTCAGATGGACTTTTAAGAGAACACAGTGCATGGAAAGCCGAAGATCACTTCACAGAGGAAATGCAAAGCTCTTGGCATGATTAGCCCCAAAAGAAAGAAGTGTTAGAGGAAACATGACATCCTTTCCTTAATATTTTAGGAGACTGGACGATAACATGCTTTTTTCTGACTCCAGGACACAAGAAGCAACCAATGAGTGAAAATAATAGAGGCGTGTTTTATTACTTAGTTCTTAATCTGCTTTTGAGACACTGTACAACCCAACTGAGGATTATGATCCTAGTAGAAATCTTGGAAAGGACCTAAAAAAGAAAAAAAAAAATTCTATCGGAGGTGACAGAATGCATATGCTGTAAGGGAAAGGAAATCATGCAGAAAGTTCAGGGAAGATTTGTTGGCAATTGATTTCCAAGGGAACAGGCATGGTGTTTATAACCACTTGGGAAATATGGTTGCACCAGAGTCTTCCCCAAGTGGAGACACCAATGAATGAGCTGTTACCAAAAGTTAAACATGCATACATACAGAGAACAGGTTTGTAGTATAGGAGTCAGGTAGACGGACCTGTGTCACATTGGAGTTAGCTCCTTGTCACCAAGCGCAAGATTGGACTCTGCAAGGAGGAGGAGCTAAGAAACTGGCAGCCAGGGATGGAATTGGGTGGATAGTGGTCATTGTTGGGATGGGGTGGCCGTCACCTCTATTGCTATTATTCTACCTCCACATGTCGTGTCCTTGAAACATTCTTGAGCCCTATTATTTAAAGGAAATGTACACTTACACAAAATGAAAGATGGTGTATAGAGTATTGATAAGAAGATGACAGTTACTATAAATAGTGGGTGAATTCTGAACAATGCAAAGAGGGATTCCAGTACCTGTGAAGCTGTAGGATAGAGCAATATTAAGATTTCCTGCCAGTCCAATTCTGAGTGTGGGGAAAAGCCTTTCTGAATTATAAAACATTTCTTTCAGGAGGAGAACAAGAAAAATAAAAGGAGCAATTCATAAGCATTTCCAAATTACATTTCTAGGCATCACTTTCTATTTTTCTTTCTAATATGAAATTTTCTAAAATAACACATAAAAGACTGCCATTGCAAAATGGCTAATGCTCTTTATTAAGCATTCTTCACTGTGATACAATAACTAACGTAAACCATCATCAATTAAGTTGATGTTAATAAGTGCTCTTTGCTCATGGATCTAATTTATTTTATTGGCCTCAGTAGTGCCTTCTGCATCCCATATTGCTGCCACTTCCTTATCCACCCTGCCTGCCTAGGAAGAGACCAGGGCTCTCTTATGAAATGTAGCTGTTGGGCTTCTTTCTGGGCTTGCTTCTGCTGCCCATGTTTCTCTGCTCTTCCTTGCCCAACTCTCTGCTAACAGATCTGGTTGTTGTCTTGCTTGCTTAGTTGGGATCCTTCTTTTTTTTTTTTTTTTAAGTTGGGATCCTTCTGGAAGGTTATACCAGACTCGGAGAGGACTGCCTAGCCTCACTCTCAGCGTGAACATGATCATGACATGGTGGGAGCAGCCCTTACACTTTACTATTTGCCATTGTCTTTTTGTTTCTTGCCCTCGGGCTCTCTGCAGGCCCTCTACTTGTTCCCTACCCCTCCTCTTTCTCTGTAGGTCCCTAGTCTTCTGAACCTAATGAAAAGGCTAAGTTGTTCTTATTTTGTTCTGTAGCACAGGTTGGCTTCCTAGGCCCAGTGAGTCTTCTTTTCTAAGAGTGGCTCTGATTGAAAGGACTGGTTCAAGCTGCTTTGCTTCAGTTCATTAGCATGATGCGGAGCCTGACAGGGTCTTCTTGAATCCTTGCAGATGTTCCACCCACAAGTCAGGGGGTGGACCACAAGCAGGTCCAGAGAGAACTGGGAAACGTCGTCCTGCACCTCCACAATCCCACCATCCTTTCTTCCTCATCAATTGAAGTGCACTGGACAGTGAGTTGTTCTTGTAATATTTTATCTCAGTCTTAATAAGCAGGTGGCTTGTCTGAGATCATTATATATATATATATATATATATATAAAATATATATAAATATATATATATATAAGATATAATTTAATTACCTGTTGATCACTTCTATGCCATGACAGCTTTCTCATGTAACACATGACTGTCATTTACTATGGTAGCCATGGACGGACTTTTATCAATAAAAGCTTCTTATTTGTGTATATTTCTTTTTGTTTATATAATGAAATAATGAACTCTACCCCTCTCAGAGGACAAAACTCCAAAATATTAACTATGAATTTGCAACTTATGGTAGGCCCATTATCAAAGGATTTTTTTTTAATCTTAGAAATATTTCCAAGTAGTATTAAGTAGGCTTTTAAGATCAGGAAGTAGTAAAACACATACCCTTGACCTTCACGTGTCTCTAGATGATATATCTCAGAACTGCTATGACACTTCATATTTATTCATAAGGCACAGAAATTAATATCATCCTACAAAAGATAAAAGATTTTTTAAGTATTAACTTAGGTGAACTAGAAATACTCAGGGTGAAACCTGATAGGAAAAAAAATGTGTTTTGTTGCACTTCATTTTTTATTATTTTGCAATAAGCAATAAAAAGCTATGAGTGATTGCATTTTTATTTTTGTTATTTTAATAGGTGGACCAACAATCTCAGTATATTCAAGGATATAAAATTCTCTATTGGCCATCTGGAGCCAACCATGGTGAATCGGAGTGGTTAGTTTTTGAAGTGAGAACTCCAACCAAAAATAGTGTGGTTATCCCTGATCTCAGAAAGGGAGTCAACTATGCAATTAAGGCTCTCCCTTTTTTAATGAATTTCAAGGAGTAGATAGCGAAATCAAGTTTGCCAAAACCTTAGAAGAAGGCAAGTATATGGAGTGTGTGATATCTGTGCACTGCAGTAGATTTGTTGGGCTTTTATTAACTTGGAGTTGTTAAAATGTTAAGAGTGTCTTTCTTGAATGTTTAACTGTCTTTTTTTTAAAATGGATTCTTTTTAGCTATACATGATAGTAGAATCCATTGTTTAACTGTCTTGATATTAAACATACTTTGTTAAGAAATTTTGTTTAAATAGAACAACTATTTTTGGTTAAATAGAAAAACCAAAATGCTGTAAGCGTTGACTTGCTTTATTAGTGGCCTATACATTAAAAAAGTGCAAATGTGAACCTTGTGTTACTTAATGACATAGACAGGGTCTGTTGAATTACTCAGAACTCCAGTCCACATTCAAAGATGGACTCACTCTCAATTTGCTTGCCTTTCCACCACCCATTTATTGAATGTTACTTTGATTAATGATTTGTAAAGAAGGTGAGTAACACCTGGGTTTTCCAGGACTTTCCAGAATTATCATTCTGTCCTTTTTCATCCCCTATCTGGAAATCCCTCAGTTCTAGGCAAACCAGTATGACTGGTTACCATAAAACTAGAAATTAAAAAGTATTGTTTATGTAAATAGTTTTGTGTCACAACTACACTCCATAAAAACATTAATAATGTCTCCTAATATGTCCTTGCCACTTCTTGGATTAGTGATAGGATGTGGTTAATATCCTGATTAGCATTCACTTTTTATATTTTTCCATGTTTTGGGGAAACAGGAAATTAGGGTTACAAAGAAGTACAAATAGAAGTCCTTTCATGTTTCATGGAGATAATATATATAACTTTGATTATGGAAATTCACAATAACATCAGGTTGGTAAGGTTGAGGGAAAAAAGTAATTTTGGACTATTAACATTTAAGTGGGTTACATCTTTGAATCATGTAGATATTGAATTTAAAATCCATATACTCCTTTTTAATTTTAAATATTAATTTTAATCAGTTCACTATTGATATTTACTTATATTAATTAATAAGTATTAATTATCTGCTTTTCAGTGTTCTGTAGCACACTTTAATATATCTGCTTTTTGAAACAATTTAATAGCACCAAGTGCCCCACCCCAAAGTGTAACTGTATCAATTCTTGTCAGCTGGCAGCCACCTCCAGAAGACACTCAAAATGGAATGGTTCAAGAATATAAGGTAATACACATATGCTAATTTACTGATGGACACCCTCTTCTACTCACAAAGCTAAATAAATTGTTTATAGATATTTGGCGCCATCTGCTGATAAAACTACCAACATGTACAATTATTCATAGACCTAGTCTTGGAATAATTTCTTTGCTAGAAAAGTTACTTAAAAAAAAATGCTAGAGAGAGTCCAAATGGTTACAAAACTTACACATCAATCTAATTCTACAAAATCAATAAATTTAAATGGTAATAATATTTTCCTCTCTGAAAAATGCTTTAACATATTTTTCAGAATTGGATTGCACTATGGAATTGGCTATATAGAGAGTCACTTTCTACCAGATTTTTTCTAACTTTTTAATTTAATTTAATTCATTTACATCTTTGAGATTTTAAAAACTTCGAACAAAGTTGGAAAAATAATTTTGGTGTGTGTGGAAATCATATGTTTATATATCTCTTGTTTTTGTTTCAAAACAAAATATCATGTCTCAGGAAATAGTCCTTTATAAATTTCCATATGTTTATATAAACTTTTAAAACATGTGTGTATTATCGGTTGATTTAATCCAGTGGTTCTGAATAATTATTTTTCCCTATGAAATAAAGCAGCTCTATTCAATAAATATGGACAATCTTAACATGGATTCATTTTAGGCAAATATTTTCAAGCATGCCAAGATGCATCAAAAACTGAGATGGAGACATGAGACTTAGCTGAAAGATTGTGTTTGAACTTATTAATGAATCTGTATTATAGGATGATCCTAATGTGCTGTCAGAATGGATAAATATAAATAGAAAATATATGTGTACATTTTTATGTGTACTTTTTCTACAGTTACATACTAGAAGAATTTTAACTATAAAAGATGTACTTCTCTGCCGAGTGATCTGTATTTCTCTGATGTCTGAGTCATTTTTTTAGTTGACTAGCTAAATAATGATACTTAGAATATTAATTTCTATATGTAAATATTCCAGATCATTGTTTAGGATGTGAAACTGATTTTATGAAGGTGATATGAAGTTATTGATTCATAACTGAGGTTAGAGTACACACACCTTGATATGTGTCCATTGACAGGACATAGGATATCTACCTTCACTAGTATAGGTCAGGGATTTTCAAGTATAGGCCAACAGCAGAATCACTGGTAGAACCATTTTCCCAGTACAGGTGCCTTGCCACCACTCTTGGAGATTCCAATGCAGTTGATCTGACAGGTCCCTTACATGTGTATCCTGATAAATCTCTCATACATTCTTTTGAGTAGCAAATTTATTTGTTTGATAACTAAAAACCAATCTAAGCTTAATTTTGGGTATGATATTTTATTTTAAAATTATTTTTAAATCAAATTTTAAAAACAACATTTTGTGAAATTTAAGTATATCAATAGGGCTGCTTTAAAATATATTTAAAATATGACTACAAATGCACTGTGGATGTTTTGAGATATTTTGAATAAGGCTTTTTCTAGCGTAACTGAGTTATTAGAAGGTAAAAATATCCATACTTTTAAGTGCTTTCTCACAAGTTTCAAGGTTATTTCAATACTGGTGAGTGACAGGATGCTATGTTTCAGTCTGGAAAAATAGACTGTTACAGAAGATTTTTAAGGATTTAAAATGAGGTGATGTCTCAGCTCTCATGCAAAATTGTATAATGTAGGCATTTTCCCCTAAGAGTCAAAACTCATTTCTTTCCTCAAGAAATGTGAAAGGGTGGATTTCACTTAACTTCATGGTCAATTTAAAATAATAAAATGCCTTTCAGAATCTGATTGACTGGTACAAAATCAGTTTGTGGCTTTGGTTCAGCTGTGTAATGTAATTGGGTGGAAAAAGATTCACAAAGGAGTCTTTATTTCCAAATGGTCAGATCCTGATATAGTGTCTGACCATTCGGTGGCATTACACGTTGAAACTATATGAAAATAATATTAAATTTCAAAGAACAAAATTAAAGGTTATTGACCAAGTAGTAGAGGATGCTGGTGTTTTTAGATTAATTTAAAATCCCATTTCCTATTCCAGTGTGGACAGTAGTCCACTTGAAGCTAATCCTATATTTAGCTTGAGGATATCATAAGGAATATAGAGTGTTCTTCACTCCTGCATGGATTATTCTCTTATGGAAACTGAATCCAAATACAATTTTCTATCACAAATATCACTATCAAAGTCAATGAGGCATACGACAACTTTCTCATTATAGAATGTCTTTCTTGCACTTCGAGTATGTACTCTTATTCTTTATGATCTTATGGATGTTGTGAAAGACTAGTTAATATTCTCCTTTAACTATAATACCAGATTGCTAATTTATCTCATTGATATTAGTTCAGGGTACCAAAAGCTGAATAAAAGCCTAGGATGTTTTTTTTCCTCCTGGAGTGCAGTTTTATTTTTAATAATCTTATTTATACATACTTCTTTGTATTATGCAGAAACTACTCTCCTTTTAAATCAACCACTTCATGAGTTTGATATGAAATGTGAAGTGACAGTACCAGGTGATTCTATCCCAGAGAACTGTTGAAGTGTCAGACAGAGTTCCCTCCTCACCTTTGATGCCTGGTCATTGGGCACCACATCTATCACACAAATGTCGAATAATTTTACACACATTGTTATTCTTTACCTGGATATGTATAACTTTTTGCAGAGTCCTGTTTTTCCTGTCAAATAACCTCATGCTATTAAAATTTTTTTTTAAATAAAAAGAATAAAAACCTAATGATATGCGATATGATGTGGATTGAGAGGAATGTTTATCTTCAAGCAAAAGTTTGTAGACTCACCTTATACAATCCTTTAAGATATTTGAGAAAGTGTAACTATTACAATTCTCCAATAGTGCAGCTATTACCAATACTGGGCTTGACTGGAAGAGTCTTCTCAGAGCTCCATCTTGGAGAAGAATGACTTTTTTGAAACCTTGTGTTGGTGGTTCATGCGGCATCTCAACTGGGTCAAGGTCTAAAGTCCGTCTTCACCTCTGTGGATCTTTGCATTATCTTGGAAATTTTACCAGCTTGATTTTCATTATGTTCTTCTTCCAGGTTTGGTGTCTGGGCAATGAAACCTGATACCATATAAACAAGACAGTAGATGGTTCTACCTTTTCTGTGGTTATTCCCTCCCTGGTTCCCGGGATCCGGTACAGTGTGGAAGTGGCAGCCAGCACTGGTGCTGGACCTGGGGTGAAAAGTGAGCCTCAATTCATCCAGTTAGGTGAGTGTCCAAGCAGTCCAGTTTCACAGTCTGTCACTGTACTACTTGTCCTGCTTTGCTGTTTTTACATGTGTCTGAGCTACTGTTGGAAGTTAATAGAATTCAGAAGTGAGGCTTATAACTACAGTGGTGTTAGCTTCACTTAAAATACACTCACATACAGTGTTATGCCTTGGTTACCAACAAGGCCACTTTCCAACAAAGACATTGGTAAGCAATTTTGTCCTTGTGTGAACATCACGGAGTGTAGTTACACAAACTAAAATATATGTGATGTCATTAGCCAGTATCATCTTATACAACAGTCAATAGAAATCATTCCTCGTTGATAGAAACGTTATGTGAGGCATGACTGTAGATATCTTATAACTAAACTAACCTTATCCAAATATACATTTTAGATGATAGTTCAAATAAAAGTTAGGTAGTATTCAGTATCATCCTAACTGGGGCCCTGTGGAAATTTTTTTCATCTATTTAACTAATACTACTAATCAAGTCCAAGGACACTGCAGTGAATAAAGAAGAAGATAAGTTGAGATGTCAGAGCACTGGAATGTTTCTATGCTAATCACTCAAATTTAAATACAATTTGTGTTTCGAAAATTATACATAAATTAAAAAAAAAAAAAAACAGCAAACCTGACCTGGGTTTCATTACTAGGGATCACTATAGGCAAACTATTATGAACATACTATATGAATTAGTAAGTGATTGCTATTTACATGTAAACAAGCAACAACTGAAATGCCAATAAAACAATATTGCAACTAAGAAGTGGGGAGAAAAAGGTCAGATTTTAAGAGTTAACATTTAAATTAGGAAAGAGGCCAAGAAGTATACAGTCTGGTTTGTGTCTGTATATTGCAAATCAGAAGTTAAGCATCAGTAATATTTTATGTCAGATGCAAATTATGAAAAAGAATCATTTGTAGCAATCTTTATGCTTCACAAATGAGTACATACTATTTTGGCATATTAAAGAAGTATGAATGACATCCTGGAATTATTTCATAATAAAAGTAAAAGAAACATTTGACTTTGATTAACTCTGTTGCAATACCTAAAGAACTTCATATTTATTTTGAAAATATTGTTAATGTTCCACTGTTAAGACAATGCTAGCTGCTGCAATGCATAAACTTGCAAAGTTTATATGACATAACACAGTAAAGTCTACTACAATTCCAGTTGTCCAGTAGGTCTCTGTTTCACCTAGTGTTTGTGGGTTGTAAGCTGAAGAGCCCTAATTTCTTAATGTGGGCTTCCAAGGTTGTCCCTGCACCAACAGAATGCAAGAAAGGAAATATATATTCTATGGGAAGCTTGAAATGGTGCAGGCTAGAAAGGTGCACATGACTCATGCCTGATGTGATTGTAAGAAGGTGAACGAGGACTAAATGAAAGCAGCGGCCAGGAGCTGCCTCCCAGCAGTCAATTATGAGAGGCCCATTCAAGCCTTCAGTGGGGGCTTGCTGACTGTCACAATCTGGGCCAGAATTTTATATTATTTTTTTTGGACTCTTTTTTTCCATGTTACACATTTTTAAATGATTATTTAAAAACTTCTAGACAAAAATAGCTTCCTGGTTTATTTCAAGCAATACGGGAAACTAGGAAAAATCGTTTGATGCATCTGTTGCAATGTTATATAACATGGGGGAGGGGAGTTTATATTGAAAAATTATAGCTGATATTCGAATATTTGTCCACTTTTTTCAAATGTCAGCATTAGGTTATTAAAACTGAAATTAAAAGGTATGTCTTGAATGACCCTAACCATTGTGGATACTGTTTACCTGTTTTTAGAACATACGATGTTTAGTCCTAGTTTTGGGAAGATGAATTGGAAAAAGAACCATATGTAAATTTTATTTATTGAAGATTTAAATCATGGGATTTAAGGGTCAAGTTGATTTCCTTGAAATTATAAGTGGGTTCCAGTTTTTCAGATCTTAATATAGCCTCAGCTGCAGGGAGACAAAGCCTGAGGTAGAGAGGGGCTGCTTTAATTCATTAGTCACACTGCACTTTATTCTGTTAGGTCCATCTGCTTGCTCGCACGGAACCTCTCTGGGCTGTTTCCATAAAATCTGAAGCTACCCAAGATAAACTTGCACAAATAGGCATAAAGTCTATAAACCTAGCAGATACAAAGGATGTATTAGGAATAAAAAGAATAGGTCTGGTTAGTGAACTTTTAGAGGATGAAGTGCTTTTAGGATAACCAGAGATAAAAGGGTCTGGAACATGAAATAAAACTTTCAGTCAACAAACAGTTGAAGGCAGGTGACTGCTTGTGAAAATAAGGTTTTCAGTCTTGATCCTCCATAGCATGAAATCTGGAATCAAGAAAAACAAAAAAAGGAAATATCCTCCCCCCACAACATATATACACACAACAGAAGGAATTCAGCATTTCACAGAGAAAGGCTGTTTCCATAGCTATTGAATGCTGCTGATTTTTTTCTGCCAATTATCATATTAAGATGCAATATCATTTAATAAGAAAACCTGTAGGATTTTTTTTTCTTCAAGAACTGTTATCCCTATCGAATGAGTTATACTAATTATTTTTATGGAAAATATATTTTTGGACTGGAAAGATTTCTATTTCAAAGCAGACTGTATTATATTAGCAGATTGTATTTCTCTCAAATTTGGTCTGGAGATCTGTGAAGCAGCTATAAACCCACCTGACAGGGCTCCAAGGGATTTGGTTGTAGATGTTTACATGGAACCCGTGGGATACTCTTTTGTCCTGACAGAGAGCATAATGCCTAAGTATCCAACCCTGTGACTGGGTGTCCTTCTCACAGCAGACTGTTCAACCAGCAGATGCCCTTCTGGCTTTTTTGACCTGCTAAGATAGCTCCTCTCTGGGAGAGCCCCAGCTGGGAGGAGAGATCCTGCCAGGTGTGTTAATCAGATTCAACTCAGAGGGGTGAAGCAACAGAACACATGAAATAGCAGGAGTGGGTTACTCACAGATCCACAAGAGCAGAGGTGCTGACAAGAGCCAGTCAGAAGGCCCAGGGGCCACTGAGCGGCGGGGGGGGGGGGTGGCTGCAGGTGGGGAGACAGAGAGAGAGGACCTGTGGGCTGAGGGTTTTATTGGTGCTCAGGGTGTTTGTTGTTCAAGGAGGTTTCCTACAGGGAGTTCTAATTGTTCTTAGAGAAAGCTGGAAGGATTCCATGGGGTCGTGCTGTGACTAAGAGTTGTCAGTTCTGTGGATGATGAGTCCAGGAGGTGGTATCTCTGTGGCCCATGGGGAGGTGGTCACCAGGAGGCAGTTATATAAGGGGGATATCTGCCCTGACCATACTGAGGAATTGGGAGTTAGCAGAGAGCTGGCAACTCTGTCCGGGTAACTAAACCCTTCTTTTAGTATTTAATCTTAGATTCAAAATGAATGCAGAAGCAACATAAAATTTTAAAAGTGTGGTACATGAATCTTTTCCAAGTTAAATGATTTAATAATTGTGAGGAAGCCCCAATCTCCCAATCTTAATGAAATGCACAAGCCCCTTCTTATGTCATCAGATGTTGCAGGGGAAGAACATTAAGACTACAGACACCACTGGGAATTCTCCCCACTGGGCAACCTCAGGACTAGCATCACAAGGTGTCTACAAAGTGACATACAGCTTTGATGGAAGAGCGACAGTCTTGCGTTTTCTACAAAGACTTTGCAGGCTGCTCTGTGTGACCTGGAGTAATGGCGGGCTTGAAAAATATCACCGTAGGCTTAAGACATAAATGTAAAATAAGCGTATTTTATTAGCCATATATTCCATCAATTTTTAATTCTTGAATCAAAATATCCAACCGAGAATGTCTTTTTGACTATTCATAACACTTGATAATTCTTTTACATATTTAATGTTCTTTTCTTATATCTATTGCTGGTGATGGTTATTATTTTAAAAGAAAGATTATTCATAGTTCTTACAATGGTAACATTATCTTAATCTGTCATTGTGTTTTAATGATCTTTAATTTTATAGGACGTTCTGATCGTGGGTTCAAATAATATGTTTCTAAGACAGTGAAGGATGTTGCAATATAATCTTGGGGAGGAGTATGCAAATACACACACATGCACGCACACACACACACACCATTTTTCAATATCTAGCCTGTAGAAAAAGTAAAATTTTATTTTAAGCCTTTTTACAGCACATATTTGATGTTTCTATAGAATTTTGAGAATTTTTCAACCTTTTCTATACATATAATATTCAGTACCTGTTATTTATTTGTACAATTGCATTAAAGTATTCTTGGTTTTGGCGGGGGGTTTGCATTTTATGGTATTAACACTTTTATATTTATCTCAATTAGTGAGCACTGTTTCTCTGAAACTCAATCTAAACAGTATCCCACAAACTTGTAAAATAAAAAGAAAACAGAGTGCCACTGTCCTTGTTTCAGCTCAGATCACACAAAATTACACCCATACTTCTTTTAAATTAAAATGAATGAATTTTACTATTGATCTCATGAACTCATTCACTTCCTGCAGTAATGCAGAATGAAAAAGAGAAATCATGGTCCAAAATTAACAAAATATAATGACAGGTATTTTACATCATATATGTATTCTTACATCATCACACTGAGTCTTACTCCCAACTCATCAGAAGATGGCCTTTCAGATTCTCATGGGAACCCTGTGTCACCTGAGGACCAGGTCAGCCTTGCTCAGCAGATTTCAGACGTGGTGAAGCAGCCAGCGTTCATCGCAGGAATCGGAGCAGCCTGCTGGATCATCTTCATGGTCTTCAGCATCTGGCTCTACCGACACAGGAAGAAGAGGAACGGACTTACTAGTACTTACTCGGGTATCAGGAAAGTATTCGCTTTCTCAGGTTTTTCATATTTTAATATGTTTATGAAATTCTTAGTTTTACACCTGACTCCACCTGATTCACAGGGACACATATCCTACCTGTTAAATTATTTCAATATACAGCAATTCTCTAAAGTACTTTTATCATGATATCTGCATATGAACAACTCTCCTGTGGCAGTACAACAGAGTTAATCAGTTTCTTAGGACCCAGATCCTTTCAAATATGTTTCACTAAGGTACATCTAGGCTTGTCTGTGATACTGTGGCCTTCTTCTCTTAGGCAATTATTTTATTACTTTATTTCTTGGGGGAAATTTGTAATCTCCCTGTCACAGGAATTATAAATTGGGTCTTTAAACTCACATAGTTTTAAGGGGATTGTTGTCCTTTGAAAAGCAACAAAAAGAGAGATTTCTTTGATTATTTTTAGAAGCAGTCCTTTCTTAGTGAATATGATCACATTATGAGGGATGTCCTGCCTAGGGAGGGAAGAGTGTTAGTACTTGTCCATTCATAGACTTAAGATCCTGCAATCCAATGTCTTATATACTGTCCATTAATGATGATGATTTTGTTACGTATGTCTTTATAATTTTAGGAAAAAAAAATATTTGCTATTATTTACATTTTCAAAGATAGACTCTGCCAATATATTTCATAAATACCTTGGCTACATATCTTCAAGTCCTATGAATTGTTGACAATCTAAACATTGAGGCACATAATCCTGTTCCTTCCTCTCCCCCAAATATATCCTCCAACTCTGGTCGTCATACCTCGGCTGTAGATTGTGTGGCCTCCTAGTTTTCTGATTTTAGTCCATTTTTATGTCTTTAGTTCAATAAAATGATTCATAGTGTTGCATTTTACTCTCAAAAAATGTCATGGTTTGGATTGAAAATTACACATTCACCTTCGTTACAGAGCCAACATAACAAAAAAGTTTTGCTTTGCTGCAAAGCAAATTTAAAGATAATTACCAAGAAATTAAGTCATCCCTTCCTTGACTGTCACTTATCCTTTCTTTTCCTAATGGTCAACATATCTCCTAAGAGAACATTTTCTGTGTATCTTGGACAGAGTATTTCTCTAATCACATGGAATTTTCAAGACGAGGTAAAACTTGAATGTCATTACACATTTATAAAACATTCTGTGTCAACAGTGTGGGATATTTGTGCTGTTCCTGGAGGTCTTGGGAAAAAAGAGTCAACAGAGATTCATCATCAATACTGTGAAATAAATCCATGTGCCTCCTGCCTGTGGCTCGGCAGCAGTCTCCTCATATGCATAGATTTGCCTTAGCGTTATCACCCTGAAATATGTTTTTTTTTCAGATATGTGTCCTACCTAGACATGAAGCAAAATGTCAGTACCCCTGCCTGTGAAATGGAAAACAAGGGCTTAGAGGTTACTGAGAAGAGAGTGGTGCTCATTATGTATAGAAAGAGAACAATGTCAGGCACATGTGTTACTAAATAGAACCTTTGACTGCAAATCCATGCAGAGACGGGGTTTATGAATGTGTTTGGTGGAGTGGGGAAGGGGCAGGATTCTGGGAGGAGACTAGGTTTAGAAATCTGATTTCAATAAGGAAAAGCAACTAACATTTAGATGTGAATTTTCTGTTCATCAGACTTGCCCCATTAACTCCATTTCATAAACAGCCAGTCAGTGAAATCCAGTGTTCCTTGTCATGATCAAGTGTCATAGCTGTGTGATTATAACAGTTTAATGCTCTGTATTGTCTTGAAGTCTAAGAATGTGACATGAAAACTCTCCTTTCTGAAATGCTCCTTGTTCTTTACTAATGTCCTTTGAGCATGCTGACAAATGCCCATGTGATCTTTCTATGGGACCTTTAAGCTAATATCCTGGTCTTTTCAACTAGCTTCTGTTTAAGCAGAAATCATAGAACATAATTACAAATGTAATTGGATGAGCACTGATTCTGCTTTCCTCACTTCATCCTGTTGGCACTTTTTCAAAATTCTATGTATATGCACTTTTTTTTTAAAGTGCATTTTGGGTATCTTAAATTTTACTATGCCAAACACAATGCCAGTTTTGTTTGGTTTCAGGGAAACAGGAAGTAAAATATTTTAAATAAATGAAAAGAACCTCTTGACATAAAATATCAAGCCAGAGTGTGACTTTGGGTACTCATGAGCATTGTTTTAGCGTTTCCCCTTACGTATAGCTATAGGTGTGACATCTGCTGGGACACTGGGGGCTCCATCCACATACATCCACATATTACATCAGCACCACTCAGTACACAGAGTTCATTATATTTATTATTGGAAGCTCTGAAAATTAACTTGTTCTTTGGTGTGCTAGCAGCGAAAATTTCATTTAGGGCTGACTTTTTTTTCATTTCTTCTTCAATTCCTCAAACTGGGGTTAGCAGTTAGCTATGAGAAGTAATGACAAGGACCTTTCATATTTCCCGTGTCCTTGTGATTGCAAATTAATGTTCAAGCACCCCACTCTTGCTTGAATAGCTTTAGTTTCAAATGTACCTTTTTTTTTTTCTTTTTATGAAGACTTGTTACTATGGCTCTGAAATTTTGAATGTAGCTAAATTACATTGACTCTCTGAAAAGATCTGACTGAAAGACAACACAATGGAATTCTTAAGACAGGGGCTGCTGTGCTGCAGAGGAAGGCCAGTGTATCAATTGGGTACACAGCATTAAGGTTTTTGTTGTTGTTCTTTCCAGTCTGCTCAGAGATGAAGTGGTTTTGTAAGAAGTGACAGTTGTAGAGGATGCTATGTGTTCCACTTTGCAAACCCAGAGCTCTAATCCTAAAGTAAATTTCTTATCATTGTTCAAATGTACAATGGAAAATGCATTTTGGCAGCTTTTTTGATACATAATCGGTGATCAATATTCTAGTTTGTTTGTTGTAAAGATTTTTTTTTTTCCAGGCAAGCTTTAACCTTAAAGGGTGTAATGTGGATTTCCTTGCTTTTTTTTTTTTCATCCAGAGCAGCATTTACTTTAAATTAAGGGGAAAAGATTGGAAAATATGTCAGTCTCCTCCCTTTATGAAATGACATGCAAATTGCTCTGGTGTGATCCCACACCAGGAATAGAAGATAGGAAAAGTGGGGGAGGCCATGCTGCTACTTTTGAGGTCTGCAGTTCAATTTCAGGCATTATTGATTAGATTAAGATTTATAACTGCAGAGAGAGTGAAGGTTCTCAGAGGGGTGTTATTGTTCTATTGTTTAGCTTCTAGCGTGGCATTAGAAAAATGTTCAGCCTACTCAACCACGCTTCTAAATGTAAATTATGACACAGAAATCAAAGTTTAAAACTCCACACATTTTTCTATCCGTTCAGAAATGTTTATAATGATAAAAATGTAGTGTTGTACTGTTTGTGTAAGGCATCAGACTTATAGGACGTTTTGATTTTTATGATTCTCTTTGCTTTTCCTTCATTCCTTTCCTCTCTCCCTGCTTCCTTCCTTCCCTCCCTTTTTCCTCTTTCTTCTCCTTTCTTTCCTCCAATAATAAATACTTAAGTGCACCTATTAGTCCATTTAATAAGCATTTACTTTCAGATTCCTAGATAAGGTTCCAGCATACACCTGATAATACTTGTTTAAGAATCCATCATCCAGTGTTTGGAAATGATTAATAGCAGAGGATTCCTGTTTGTACTGGAGCCCATGAGCTAAATCTCTGTTGCTAAATGCAGGGTCATTCACAGGGTAACGCACAGCTCCCCTCCCAAGGTACTAGAATGTAAGACACTTCAAAATGGTTCCTGTAGAGACAAGCTTCTTTTTCTAACCTCATATTGGGTTTTATTCATATATCAGAGTTTCAGACCTACTGGCTTGGTTATTTACATTTGTTTTATGTTCAGCTGTCTGCTTGATTCATACTAATGTGATATGTTCCCTTTCTCTTCAGCTTAATAACTGGTTTATATTTTGTTTTGATTTTCAGTCCCATCCTTTACCTTCACGCCAACAGGTATATATTTGCACTTACCCTCCTCCTATCCTTTGTTAGTTTGGCATGTGTTGTACTATTGTGTTTCTGGTTTTATCTCATTTTCAGCAGTAACTGGGGGGAAAGTACTTAAATGGAATACAATACTTCATTTACTCAAGGCAGGCATGCATTTGAAGTAGAAATGGTTGGTGTTGCTTTTCATCCATCCAATGCATTTATTTATTCACCACTCCACGTTGCATCTTAGCCCTGTTTGCATGTATTTCCATTAAAAAGACACAGTGTTTCTAGCCTCAGCATGATTTAACATGCTAATCATCTTATTGATTATTTTCATACTTGGCAATGCATTCCCCCCTCCCTTAACTTAAGCTTTTAGGTTTTCCAACAAAAATTTCTCTGCCTTGTAATTCTCTGTCCATAGAATCAGTATTCTGAAAGGTAACCAAAATACCCAGCACATGTGAAAGATAAAACTTTTCATTTTCCCTAAGTCTGAGTCCTCATATTCTGTTCTATTCAGTTTCTTTCAAAGTGGATCCTCTTCTTTCACATCACCTCTAGTAAAAGATGTACCTGTAGTTATGCCGCCTCAGTTTTAATCCAGTTATTGGAATCACTGGGAGCAGTTATCTCTCCCAAGCAGACTCCCAGTTTGGAGTTTTTCTAAGTAGCAGAACTTGGCAGCTTTTAAAAATACATTTCTTCTTAGAAAATGTGTCTGTATTTACAAAAAAGCTAATCTTCTTAACCCTTTGCCTAACTATGTGCAAATCTTTTTGTGGTACAGTTCTATTTTTATGCCCCAAATTTATTTAGCTGAGAAAGCCTTCAAAAGCATTAAACCATATTTTATGAAAATATACTTATGAAAATATAATGAGTATGAGTTTCAAAAAGCCACAATAAGAAAAAATAGGTTAAAAAATGGTCACATCTATAGTCACAACTTTACGTCTTTGTCTTTGGAAGGGCTTAACATCTATTTTTTGTCTCACTGGTTCTCAATCTTATGGGAAAATCTAGTAGGGATTTGTAATATTTACCTACAAGGGCAAGACTTTAAGATTATACCTACAGAATTATAAAGTGGTATGATCTAGTACACTCAAAATAAAAATCTATGGGAATGCTAATGTACAAATAAATATATAATAGTTACATTTACCAAGAATCTGCTGCAATTTTACTGTTGCTTTTCTCAATATTGTTAAGGCTAAGAATGATGCATATTTAATTTAATAAGAATTTTAAATTATTAGCTGAATTAGAAAACTGCTATGTCCTGTAAGGATTTTTACAATGTTACTGGGTAGGAAGGGATAAAGAATTCCAGTGTACAAAGATGCTTGTGAATGTAATAGCTTTTGATATATAAATGTGTCTATTAATTGTTCCTTTTTTTAACATTCTAGTAACTTATCAGAGAGGAGGCGAAGCTGTGAGCAGTGGAGGGAGGTAATTATCTTCCTTGTTTTGTAGATCCTTGGGGGAATTAAAAATATTTCTTCTTGTCTTCCTCACCGATGCAAGTTTCATTGCTTCAGAGGTTTAACAACTTAAAGATAAAAAGTGTCCCAATCTTTTGGAAAGAATCCATTCATCTGGGGTGTTGAACCAAGTCATTTACACAGAAATACAGTTCCTGATTGAGCTGTTGCACTTTAGACAATGGCCACCAGAGGGAGTACGTTAACCAAGAAAAACAGACTGCTGATTTAGCAGATGATTAAAAGGAGTTAAAGTGATTAAGCTGTGGCATTTATGAAGATTAAGAAATATAGCTAGTTAACAGATACTATCAAAGAAAAAGTGCTCATTTGAAAACCGGCTGAACGAAGCAGTTGCTCAGAAGTTATAGGTTATGTTTGTTTGTTCTTGTTATGAATTCAGCTTAGTAGATACCTCCGTTTGCAGGGAAATACATTCGGATAAAAAAAGAAATCTAGGTAGTTTGTTAACAAAGAAATTTTTCACCCTTTAACTAAAAATATCCTCAGTCCTATACTTATGATTTTTGAGGTAATTATTATTCAGTGAACTTTAATATATTCACAGAGAAATCACAAATTAATGTGACAGGCAGCTTAAAGGGGCTGAAACAGGATGTAAATTACATTAGGCAAGTTCCAGGATTTTCCACAATAAGGTGATTTTTCTTTTTTTCAAAAACAGTAGCACCTAGGCACAAAGGGAGAAAAAAAAATTCTAACCAAAACCAATTTATAATTCAAATTAAATTAGCTTATTAGAGTGCCCTTCTTCATATGGTCGGATAATATGGTTAGCTACTGAATAGTCAAAAAATGAGTAAGATATTATTCCTGAATCCTAGGAATATACCTCCTAATAAGAAAATTACTAAACTTAGTTTATGACAAAGAGTTATTTAAAATATATATATATATATATATATATATATATATTGACTGCCTTTAGCTGGTGCTGTACAAATGTGTCAGTAAGCATTAATCTTTTCTTTCCTGGGTACTACTAACTTCCTGTTTTCACAACTGTGAAACAAAGCCAGCCACCAAAAGACCCAAATACTGGGGTGGTTTTCATGAGGAGTAAATCCACTTGATTGAGGGATGAAAGCAGAACACATTTTTGCATCCAGGGGAATTCCATATAAGTCACAGTCCAGACATTCATGAAAGAGCTTCTGCCATGAGAACATTTTCCTGTGGGTGAATCTGTAATGCCTGATTGTTTAACTACCTCTCTCTGTGTCTATTCATGACTGTTGACTTCAGTTTTATTGGCACTAGCTCCTGTGCATGGGCATGTGTTCACATGCTTATACACACGTGCACACCCATAAAATATTAACCTAGCTCCTTCTCTAAACAATTTACAACCCAGACAGACCAAATGGTCTCATGGAAGACAGTGGCAGGAATGCATAGGTGGGAAATGGTGGTTTCTAGGACAGGAATAAAGAATTGTCAAGTTCCTGAACTGTCTATTTGGAAAGCTCACTAACAAAGAATCATAGCGTTTTCAACTGAAAAACAGAATCCAGACAGTGAAATGGATATATCTCAAATACTAACTAGAAATCATCATTTTCCTAAATGAATTGATAAAAGATGCTGGAATGTCACAGAGACAATAATAGTTAAATAAAAATTTTAGAGTCAGTGCTCAACTGACAGTTATACACACAATTTTAAATGTATTTATTCATTAACTATAATGGACACTGACTACAGGGCAGATACTCTGTTAGCTGCTTGGAATGCGTCAGTGAGCAAAGTGGATAAAATTCCTGATCTTGTGGGCATTTGATTATGGTGGGAGAGATGGAAGATGGATAATAAACATTTTTTAAAAGGTCAACTGTACAGTGTCAACAGTTGATAAGTACTGGGGTAAAAATCAAGTAGGACGAGAAAGAGAAGGTTCATTAAGAAGAGGCCTCTTTCCTAGCCATGATGAATCTGTGCGGGGGTAGGGAGGGGTTGCTAGGACCAAAATACCTAAAAGAACAACTTAGGGAGGAAAGTGTTTTGGCTCAGTCTCACAGGTCTCAAGCTCTGGTCCATTGACTTCATTTCTGCAGCTTTTTTTTTAATACATATTATGTAGTGCTATGGATTGAACCCAGCACCTTGCACGTGCTAGGCGGGCGCTCTACCAAGGAACTACAACCCCAGCCCCCATTGACCTCATTTCTTTAGGCTCAAGCATCATGGTGTATGGCAGAGGAAAGCTGCTCAACTCTCAGCAGCTGGGAAGCAGAGAGGTGAGAGTTGAGGAAGGGCCAAGGACAAAATAAACTCTTCCAGAGCATGCCCCTGGTGATTACTTCCTCTGACGAGGTCTCACTTCCCAGTAGTCTGCTGAGCTCTCAATGTATTAATCCATCAAGTGGATTAATCCACTGATCAAATGAACTCAGCCACTGATAAGGTCGGAGCCCTCACCATCCAATCATTGCCTAAAAGCCCAACCTCCGAACTTTGCTACGTGGGGACCAATCTTCAACACAAGAGCTTTTGGAGGACATTCCAGATCCAAACCATAACACTGAGTTTTGTGGTCACTGGAAAAGAAAATGAATAGCAAATTCAATATCCACTTGGCTTTCCTCACCTCCAACCCCTGTCTTGGTTTTCTTCATTCATCACAAACTTCCTGGGTCCTCCCTGGACCTACCACCTCTCTTGGCTGATGGCACCTAAGCTAAGATCTGTTGATCATCCTCTTTTGCTTCCTGCAACCATTACTGTGTTCTATGGATCCTTTTTTTTTTTTACCCCTCCACTATGACTGATATTCTTTCTTTTTAAGCACTTATTCTCCCTTGCCAAAACTATGAGCTCCCAGCTGTCCTAAGTTCATCCAGTTTTATTAGCACTGTTGTCTACTAATTCTCTTTCCAGTGGAGGCAGAATAATCTTTGAAATTCATGCTAATTGTGTAAGTTCCTGAGCTGTTGAAAAATCCCACCTGCAGCAGAACTTGCTGTGTTTAAAATATCAAGTCCAAACGTGCCATAGCCTGTGAAGTCCATAAAGTCTTGGACTTTGCAGCCCCATTTTTCACTATTATGTGCTGTGCTCTATGATCCCTTGTGTCAGCTTATCTCCAGTATGTCAGTGTCCTGTATCCTTGCTACATGGCACATTGCTTATACACAGGCTAACAATGTCTTCCCACCCATTATCCCTAGTTAGTGTATCAGATTTTACCTGCTGTACCCTCTACAAAATCTGTACTGTGCAACTATCACATTGTCTCCTACCCAGGAGGAGACAATGCATTTGCTTTTCTTTGTATCAAGAGTCACCAAATTATAGCTTTTGCCCTGAGTCCACCTGCCATCTGTTTTTGTAAATGAAGTTTTATAAGAATACAGACAGGCTCTCATTTATTTGAGCTATAAAAGAAAAGTCAAGTGGTTACAACAGAAATTGAATGACCTGCAGAGATTTCAGTGGTTTCTATTTGGTCCTTTTACAGAGAGAATTTGCCAACCTTGGTAGATAGAATTGCCTCTGACAAGAGAATATGAGATCCTGGATTATAGAAAATATGAGGTTTATTTATCGATAAGTTAATTTTTTTTGTAATGTAATAAATGTAGTTCAGTGAAGGACATCAGTAAATTCAAAAACTGTATGAACTTTCAGTCATTTACAAGTTACCTAAAAAAAGAACAAATGAGTTATTTAATAAGTGAATGTCAGAAGACCTCAATTCAGTTCTTGATGACTTTAAGGAAATTATTCGGTGCTGGATTGTGTCCTCTAATAAATGAGGAGGTGGTCTGGAACTCTCTCCTGGTTCTCCAAACTGTCATTTAGTTATTCTCAGAAAAGAGAGAATAACATAATGGTAAGCCAAGAGAACTCTGGGCTCAACTTGAAAATGGCAAATGACCTTTGAGGTAACCCAGGAGAGAAACATAGAAATACTAAGGAGCCGTCTTTATTAATTTCTTTTCTTTCCCTGGAAAATTCCAGTTGCGTCTTCCAAAACCTCTGCTTAAAATTCAAACCACAGATTCAACCAGGAAAAATTAGAGAAAACTCCAAAAAAAAAAAAAAAAAAGCAGTGAACAAGTGAAGATAACCTGGTGAAAAGCCAGTACCACATTCCCTGTCAGTAAGAGGGAGGAGAGAAATGGAGCATCAGGTGAAGGTGCTCTTTAAACCTTGGCCACTCATTCAGCCTGGCAGGGGGTCAGACATGACCCACAGCTGACAATACTTACTTTCTGTAAGGCCCCTCTGCCATATCCCCAGCTCTGGAACCCCATAGTCTTATATTTTGTGGTTTAACAGTTTAAACAGGTTCTCTCAGAGTGAGTGATTGGAATGTGTCAAGTAGCAGAGCAGGAATTGAAGGCAGTTGCCTCCTAATTATTAGTGCATGTTTGCCCTCTTCTCCTTCATGGCGCAGGTCTGTCCCCTTAATATGTAACATGATGTAATGATGTGTTAGGCACACGTTAACCTCGGTAACGAACACATGTTTTGCTTTTGCTTCATATTTGGCTGTAGTTTGATTGTCTGATGCATGCTGATGAGTTTTAAGGGATACAGGGAGCCTGTGAAGCTGTTACTTTGAAAGACTTCTCACGCTCTGTTGTCAGAGTAGCTGCCAGTGACCTCACCTTCCTCCAAGACCTTGGACACACACACACAGCATTTTAAGATCCATCATGGGACAGTGAACATGGCTTACCTTTTTCCTTAAATAATTAGCATTCCAAACTCAAGTCTAAACAGAAAGCAGGATGTGAGTTGTTAATCCTACTTCCTGTTGGAAATCACCCATCTATATGAAAAGTTCTCTAAGCCAGTGATGCTAGCAAAGCATTCACTGGAAAAATATTAACACTCCGCACAACCACAGACATACAGAGGGAGTCATAGTAGCATGAAAATATTGTCTCTTTCTATTAAAACATATAAGTTGAGCTGTGGAGAATTTCTACTTGACCTCTACTGCAGACATAGTATCATCTCTTCAGTGTCAAAAATGGGAGTTTTATTTTGAATAACTTCGACAGTGATAGCATTTATGGTTTAAGTTCAAGGAGAAATAAAGTAGGAAAGCTAAAGGTTACTAGATGCAGAAGTTTTATAACCAACATGTATTTCACAGACACTAGATATCATTTAAATGCATGAAATTTTAAGTCCAGCGACATTTCTCTTCAAAGCAAATTATTTATTTATCTGTTACTGGGGATTGAATCCATGGATGTTTTACCACTGAACTACAACCCCAGATCTTTTTTATTTTATTTTGCTGAGGCTGGCCTCAGAATTGCCATCCTCCTTCCTCAGCCTCCTGAGTGACTGGGATTACAGGCATGTACTACTGCACCAGGCTTCAAAGCATATTTTTATCAACAATTATAATAGGTAATTCAATTTTAGCAACTTTGTCCTGAATTTGGGGCCTTCAGATATTTTTTTCACTCTCCATTAAGAATGTTTAAGAGCTTCAGGGAACTTCCTCAGGCTCCAGTGTGTGTTTATAGCATCCTAGTTCATGGTGTGAACTCCAGGGCCACAGCTTGTGCTGGAATCCCAGGTAGTCACTCACTCACTCCATATAGCTGTGCCCATGTGCCTTGACTTCCCTCAAGTGTCCCATTTCCTCATCTGTAAAACTTGGGTATTAGCAATCCCTGCCTGTAAAATGGCTGTGATGGTTCAATAAATGAATATATGTAAAGAATTCAAAGTGCCTCTCCCACTGTAAACAAAGAGGAAACACATGCATCCTTAATTGTATAAATATGCACATATATGGATACAGATATATGGACTGCAAATCCATATTCTTCATTTTAAGTGACTTACAAATAACCATCACTTGCAAAATATGTTTCTCTGTGGCAAAATAGGAACCATTTAGAGGGCAATGTCAGTTTCTTGCTTCTCAAGTAAATGAGAAGGCTGGTTATTGCATTTTAACAAAGAAAATGAAACCACCAAGAAAATCTTTGCATAGTCTGTAGCGCCAGACTGTTTATTGAGGATTGGACAGCACATCATACATCATCGCCTCTTTTGCTGAGTTATCACACGGAGTCAATGTTGAAAAAGGACGTGAAGAATGCTGCTCTTGGACTCCAGTTTGAGTCCCTGGCACTGGTGGTCCAGGGCTCCCATTAATAACTCCCGATGCAGTTGGCCTCTCCAGCACTTGGTGAAAGAGGATTAACATCTGTTGTGCCAAAAAAAACATAAGTGCTAATATTTCTTTTAGTCGACATCTTTGTTTTACCAGATTTCATTCAGTAGCTTTCCTTTGTTTATTTAGGAACTCACGGCATTTTACATTGTCACCATCAGAAAATGTTGACAAGCTCACAGAACTGTTCACTGAAACATCATTGTAGCTCTGTGCAAAATGTCACGCCAGTCTGCGCTCACTGTTTCTTAAACATGGGTTGGAAGCAAAATCTGTAAATCTGCCTAATGTGAAGGGTTCATTGTCTCCATAAAGGAAATTGTTGCATTTTTTTAATGAAGTTGTGAGAAGAGTTGCAATTTTTTAATAGGTCAAAAATGAAGAAATGCAAACAGATTTAGCTAGAATAATTTTTAGTTACTAAAAGTCTTTATGCATCTGTGTTTTCAGATTCCACGTTTGATTTTTCAATCACCATGACTAAAGGCAGAATAGAACATTGTAAACAGTAAAAGATTTTAAGTCTGAAGTACAGCAGTACCAGTTCACAGATGTATGGCTGTGTGCACTGAGAAACATCTGGAACGATATATTATAATTGCCTCTCTGTAAATAAAAAGAATAATATCATTCAGTATAATGCACCAAATTATTGTAAGAACAATTAAATGAAATATTTGCTGCAATTCTGAATAGAAAATATTATTTTCTGTCCATATAACATTTACTCTTTTTTTTTCTCTCTAGGCCAGGACTTCTCAACATCAGTGAACCTGCCGCACAGCTGTGGCTGGCAGACACGTGGCCTAATACTGGCAACAGCCACAATGTCTGCTCCATCAACTGCTGCACCGCGGGCAATGGAAACAGCCACAGCAACCTGACCACCTACAGCCGCCCAGGTTAGGGACACGGAGAGAGGGAGATATGCACTGGCCTTGGGCTAGTTATCCAGAAGCAGCTGACTTTCCTTTCCCTCTGCCCACCTGGGGAAGGGAACTTTGATCCACATTTTCATGAAATGTCCAACACTGTGTAGCAAGCTAGCATGATTCAAATATTTTCTCCATTTCTAAACTTTTATATTTCACCCTCCACCAAGATTTCCTCAGAGAATGAAGAAGACAAGCTCTAGCATAGATTGCAAGAAAACAAAGTTGTGCACAATCATTTATAAGAATGAGTACAATGATAAGTTTAGTTGCAATAATTTATTATATTCATGATTTTAGGAATAAATAACAAAGATCAAAAGGTCAATAAATCCATAGTTTGAGTGGACTTAATTCTAACAGTAAGAGTTATAATATTTGAACAAGAATAATAACAAAAAAATTTAAATGAAAGTTTAAATCAGATATTATAGTATAGATGTAAATCCTGAAGACATAAGAAATACACACATCCATATATATTTCAGGTGTGTAAGTGTACATTTATAGTCTGTTCTATACTTTGGTTCTGAAATATGTGTGAGTAAATTACTTCACTAAAATTTCATGCTAAAACATCACAGTAAGACAAGTAGATATGGAGCACTGCAAGATCTAAAGGCAGAAAAAAAATACAGATAATTTCTTATGAAACAAAAAGTCCCATTATTAATAAGATAGGAAACATTTAAATAGTTGTAAAGAAACAAATAAGATGCCTATGAAAGTAAAATAATGCCTGGAGCTAAGGAAATGAGAATGAGAAGATGGCATGTAAGTAAAGATGTAATAAATTATAAAGAACAAATCATAGAACTATGAATATGTCTACCCTAAAAACAATCCCATGTCTCCATTATTAGATGTGGATATGTCCATCCACACAACTAGTGTGTGTCCTCCAGAGGCCCAGGTTCTGCTGTCTATATAGATAGTCATGTATCATAAACAAAAGGGACACCTACTGGAATTAATATGTTGCATTGTCCAGTATGATAGTTACTGGCAACAGATGGCTACTTAAATTCAAATCAACTAAATAAAATACAGTTTGAAATTCAGCTCCTCATTCTCACTACCCACATTTCAAGTTCTCCATAGCTGTTATGTGGCCAGTGGCAACTATATTGGACACTGGAGTCTAGGACAAGTCCAACACTTTTAGAAGACCTTTTGGATAACACTCATATAGAAATATTGGCAAAGCAAAATGAGTATAGTGCCTTTAGATTATTTTTTAATCATCATTAAACAAAACAATTCCTAGAAATTTGATATGAGAATTACTGTAATCCAGATGTACCAAATATCTCTGCTGCTTGATCATGTATGATTAAATTAAGTAGCTTAATTTAGTAACATAGAGAAGCTGAAAATTTTTCTTAAGATTATATTCATATTTACATCTTTAGTAGAAAGCATGTTAATTTTCATTTATTAAGATATCCAGTTAAAACCAATTCTTAAAGAGACCTGTTATTGATAGTGCCACTTTTAATCAATCTGAATAGAATAATGATGTTTTTCCATGGCACCTTTTTAAATTTAAAAATGTTTATCCTTACAATATGACTTTAATTATTCCTGCTGTTTTAATATTTTCAATCATAGGCCTTAAATATCTCTCTCTCTCTCTCTCTCTCTCTCTCTCTCTCTCTCTCTCTCTCTCTGTATGTGTGTGTGTGTGTGTGTGTGTGATCAGTTATTTAATTTCTAAATATTTCAATGAAGGGAAGATCAGAGTGGAATGAGGTATTAGACATAGTAGATATTATTTCAGGCATTATTTGATTAAGTGACCTGGTTAGTGTGGTTCATTTTGTCATCATTATTGTCATTTTATACTTGGGATGTCATTACGAAACCATGAAAAAATGATTATGTAGCATTTCTCTTCAATAATGATTACCCTATATGACCAAGATAGGAACTAATAAAATTCTCCTAAGCACTATTAACTATCACCTTATCCCTGCTCATCTTATCTTTTGAGGATAAAAATATTAGAATTGACCTGTGGATACATTTTCCTCTTTGGATTCTTATGTGCTTTGTTCTGTAGCTTCAAATAGTTCATTAACCCAAGACTAGAAAATTTAAAGTTAACAAAGATTCACGTATGTATTATTTTAGTGGAATTCCTGTTAAAATGGTTGTTAAAGGAAATTCCTATTTTAAATTAGATGAATTATTTAGCATACAGCAGTGGCATAAGTTTATAATTATGTCCTCTCTACACAAATGCTCTGGATGCTCTTATTCCCTCAAGTTTGATTTCCCTTAGAAAGTCCATATGAATATGGGGCCCTTTCTATTGATCTAATTTAAGCCCATTTGTACTTTACATCGCAATTTTACTGTGACTCGCAAAGCTTCTTAGAAAGAAATTGAAAATGAATAACCATGCAGAATGACTTTTTCCTTTTCCTCTCCATTGCACATAGCTGATTGTATAGCAAATTATAACAACCAACTGGATAACAAACAAACAAATCTGATGCTCCCTGAGTCAACTGTTTATGGTGATGTGGATCTTAGTAACAAAATCAATGAGATGAAAACCTTCAATAGCCCAAATCTGAAGTACGGGCGTTTTGTCAATCCATCAGGCCAGCCCACTCCTTATGCCACCACCCAGCTCATCCAGTCCAACCTCACCAATAACATGAACAATGGCAGCGGGGACTCCAGCGAGAAGCACTGGAAACCACCCGGTCAGCAGAAACAAGAAGTGGCACCAATTCAGTATAACATCATGGAGCAAAACAAACTGAACAAAGGTGAACAGCTCGGCCCTTATTCCTTCTCTTTCCCATGTTGACATTCTTAGCCCCTCGGCACTAGATGTCAACAACTGTCTGTGACTCGAAAGTCACCTCTTTCCTTTGGTTATTGTGATTTTCTTCTTTCTTTGGTTTCGGAATTTCCAGTGTCAAAGAGTTAATTAGCACCACAATAAGCTTGGAAAATTGATTTTATAATAATATATAAGTATTTTCAAATGGTTTTGAGATTAATTTAAATTTAATAGTAGGTGAGGGATTGCTGAGGACATACAATCTTTTATTCATAAGGCAGATGTACAACTGTCACAATACCTCGAATTTTCAATAAATAGACTATTCCACTCTTTCCACTTGAGGATGGAAGATAATTGCTTCTACATGGTCCTATGAATGAAGGGCCTTTTTATATCAAACTGAAGAAAAATAATTAAATTAAACTTGAACTGGAGAAGTGGTTCAATTTGTTGTATTTCTCAGATCTTGTGTGGTTCCTGAGATTGCTATGATGTATATAATTTTAGAACCTCAATTTCTTGGGTTGACCTGATTGAAGTCTGCCAGTATAGAACCTAAAATAAATGGAGTTTAGTATTAACTTGAAGCAGCAGAATAGTATTTTATGGCCTGAGGGGAATATCTGTGTATTGTAATGTTGTAATGCATGTGGGTTGAAAGAGATAGGTGTTTGATTTCTTTGTAGTTCTTCAGGCTACTGCTTTAATAACATGATTTGCAAAGTTATATACCTCTAGCTATAACTAGATTGCTCTAATTTGAATAGATGGGGCAATGTTGTGCACGTATCCTGGTCAAGAATGCATTTTATGGTACATAATTAGAGGTACGGATTTATTTTCTTAGGCTTGAGTTGAGAGCATTTTCTTCAAAAATAAAACTTTGTGAAGCTGGAGAGTATAACAAGATAATTTAAACATTTCATTAAGTTCATGTCATGTTTTAATTTGATAATAAAGTCATCTAGCTTTTTCCCAAGTTTGAGAAGGTACTTAACTGGTATAATAATCCAATTTAATAAATATTTATTAAGATTCCTACATACATTGATGACAAAGACTGACAAAATTGAGAGCAGATTCTGCAGCTATGGAGATTACTGTGGGGATTCAAACCATTACATTATTTTTCCATAGTGTGTGGTTTTACTCTGGACCTCAGAAAGCTCTGACAGTCCTCTGTACAAACATTTCAGAACTCTGATTTATTGTTTGTACTGCTTGTAAGCAGATTTGGTATGTCAGAGTGTAATAAAGACCCCGGAATGCAGCTAGGCTGACAGATTATTACTGACTACATTCCAGTAGCAAGCTTATCATCTGGATTTTCACCTTTGCCTAAATAAGGAGAAGCATTTCTGGGGCAGATTGGATATTTTATTTTCTTATCAGGGATACATTTTTATGAGATATCATCTAGCTGACAAGTTTCCGTTTTATTTTTATTTTATTGTAATTTATGTTTTATGAGTTGCAGATGTGGCATTTTCTGATTTATTCTTGTTAGAATTATTTTGTTACTATATATACATGTATGTACATATTTTGGGGGGAGAGTACTACTGATTGAGGGTACTGGGTCTCATGCATACTAAGTATGTGCTTTACCACTTAGCTATACCCCCAGTTTCTATTCCTATATTTTTAAATGGATATATAGACATCCATTTTGAGTGTAAGTCTTTTTATAGCCTGACAATTTGAATCTAAAAATAAAAGAGAAAAACAGACAATTGGTTTCTTAATGTACTCAGAAATATATACAAAATAAAGAGATTAGAAATAACTCACAAAGAAAACATAAATGTATATATTTTTTCTATCTGAAATATCTAGATTATCCAGCAAATGACACAGTTCTTCCAACAATTCCATACAATCACTCATATGACCAGGATACGGGAGGATCCTACAACAGTTCGAATCAGGACAGTAGTACATCTGGTAAGGGGATCCCAGGAAACATCTACCTCTCTGTTTAAAAGATGGTACAGCCCCAGATGGACTGAAGTATTGAATCACTTTATATCATTTGAATCTAATCTTTCTTTATATCAGGCTTGGGTTTTTGTTTTTTATATCAGACATGGGTCTTATTTTTTCAGTTTAAGGGACTATATTCTCAGTAAACCATTTTATTTTCCATTAGGTATCAAATACTAAGCTCCCTGTTTTCTTCCTTTATCAGTAAATCAAAAGTATGAACTAAAATTTAAAAGCAGCTACCACTAAACTTTAAAGGCAGCTGAAACTTTTTTCTCCCTTTTCCAAAATATAACATAAGAAATGTTGTACATATAGGTAATCAGATAAATCTGTTACCATTTGAAATAATGCTATTAAAGCAAGTAACGTTTAAGTACACTTCAGCACTGTAAAAACCTGAGAGACAATAACCTGAGATCCAGCTACTGTCTCAGTTTGTACTTTCTCTGTGATCCCTCCGTTCTTGTTCAAGAGCCTCATAAAGCAACCTCTCAGCCTCAATTTGTCCATGCCTCAAAAACCACAGAGACTCCTCCCTGTGGTCTTCATGCTGGGACAGCTGTTTGCCAGCTGTTTTCCTGATAGGGGTTGCAGATGGGAGCTTGATGGTACTTAAGTCCTGTTTTTCTAATTAAAGGTGGTTCATTATTAGAACTAACATGTGGCAAGTCACACCACAATGAGAACAAACTAATTGGTCTTGAATGGAGCATGTATCTGCAGGAGAGGGTAGAAATGGCACCTCCCAGCAACTGGATCAAAGTCATTGCTAGGTTCTTTTAGCCAAGTGTCTCTACCTCCTTCTGTAAAGAACATCACATTCACAGTTTGCTGCCTTCTTTTAGCTAAAGTATGCTGGTTTAACATTTTCTAACCTGTGTTGAAATTTTTCTTATTTAAAGGAGCTTAGAAATGGCCCTTTTTCTTTGTAGATTTTCTCAGAATCTACTGTACATTAATTTGTATTAACAATGAAAATATTATCAAATATTTTTTTTTTCTTTTTTAAATCAAGTAAACTGACTTAAAAATGCCAAAGATCTACTTTTGGGAAAAACATAAAAACATAAAATATTTAGATATTTGAATGTTGATGTAATTTCATCTTTATATTCTTACTTATAGAGAAAATCATATTTTAATAGGGGAAAAACCCCATGATTCTAGGTTATTAATTTTCGATTGACCTTCTCCATCTCTTAGCTTAGACACTGAGACCATGATGCCATGCTGCTATTCATCACCTGTTATTCTGTGGATATTTGGTAAAACAATTATAAAGGAGTGAGGTCTGGTGAAGGTAGGGAGCAAGTAAAGCTAGTACATGAAGTACAGGAAAGGTTTGTATGGGTCAAGTCACTGGGTCAGGTGGAGTTACTACCATGCATGTGTCTCAGGAAATCCAGAGGAAGACACTGGCCAATGTTGACTCTGTCATGCATGCCCAGTCACCCCAGTACATAACAACCGAGTGACAGACAGAAACAGAGACACCCAGGCTCAGGGCTGGAGTCACAGTTTATTAGTAACAGCCTGTTCCTCAGCCCACACTTGGTGTTGTAACATACCAAGGCAAGAACATCTGGTATAACAAACACTGCCGTTAGAAAATTCCCAAGTGACTTAAAAAAAAGTAAGTCCCTCTGCCACTGAGTAAGCTAAGACCTGTGTCATATGCAGGGTGACATGTAGCTGTTTAAGTTAGGATTAAAAAAAAAAAGATCAAGACAATTCACTGATATTACAGGATCATATGAGAAAAATCAATTACAATTCAATTGCAATTAACAATTATTGTCTATAATATAAATATGATTCTAAAATATATTCAGGGGGAGAACTTTATCCCCAGATACCTTTTGACCTGAAGGTTTTAAAAGGGGAACATATGCATCTATGGTGTTCAAAGAATACACCAAATCTAAAATTGGAAAACTGTAGCACTTGAAGAATTGGGTTATTTCAAACTATTAGGAACGTTCAGCAACATTATTTTACTATAAGCCACAATTTTATAGAAACAGCAGCTGAGAAGATGTCTGTCCCTTTCTAAGAGCATTTTTTGGCTTCTTTTGTCGTTAGTTATATTAGTTCTTCCAGCATTTATTCTCATCTGTATCTGCCCTTCTGAAGAAAACTAATAATTTCATTGTGCCCAAAACATTTCAATGGACAAGTACAAATTATATATATTCAGTGATTTAATGCAACAGTGGAACTCTAATAGATCGTATCTGTATCATATTGTATTTTAGGTTTCAGCAATTAAATAATAGAAAGGCACTCCAGAAAATATGTCTACAGCTCATTTGTTTTAGATGATAATCCATAATGCAATTAATTACTGTAGGAAGATCACTATTAATGATATGACTTGTAAAATTCATTTATGGTTTTATTGCTTTTTTGCTATGCGTTCTACAGTTAAATTGACAATTCTTTGCTTCTTCTCTTCTATAAAATTCTGAATTAAAATTAATGAAGAAAAGTGTGTTTATCTCTATATACCTGAATAAATTATAAGATCATATTCACAGAAAATAATTAATCATGGATAATAGGAAAAAAAATTAAAGGCCAGGAATAAAAGACTTGTACTTAATTTCTTCTCTAGGAAGTCAAGGGCACAAAAAAGGGGCACGGACACCCAAGGTTTCCAAACAGGGTGGCATGAACTGGGCAGACTTGCTTCCTCCTCCCCCGGCACATCCTTCTCCCCATGGCAACAGTGAAGAGTACAGTATTTCTGTAGATGAAAGGTAGGCGGAACATAACCTGTGAATGGTATAATACATTTGCTTATACCCACCCAAGTAGTTGTTACCCTGTACTGCCAAGAGGAGACTGACTCCTGAAGTTCACAGAGTTATCTCTAAATAAGACAATGTTGATCAGTGTCGCTTTAAAACCCTCCTCAGGGATGCCCATAAAAGAATGAGTGCTCTAGAAACTTCTTTAGGAACTGGGAATTACACACACACACACACACACACACACACACACACACAGGAAATCTTGAGTTTGTATATATAGAATTTCACATATGATTTTGTGATTTTCAAAATAGTCATGCACTGCCTAAGGTCATTTCAGTCAATGGCAGACCACATATATGATGCTCTTCCCATAATATTAAAATGGAGCAGAAAAATTCCCATTGTCTATTATTTGTACTGTACCTTTTCCATACTTAGATGTGCCTAGATACCTGACTACTTCCCCTGGTGTTTCAGAGGCGTTCAGTATTAAGTATGATGATATACAGGTCCAGAGCCTAGGAGCAATAGGCTATATTATTTAGCCCGGTTTGTGTTAATGCCATGGGAGTTTGTCTAAATCTACTCTGAAGTTCAGACAGTCATGAAATCCCTAAACAAGGTGTTTCTTAGAGCATGTTCCTGTAGTTAAGTGATACATGACTGTGTTAGAATTTCTTTGACACATTGTTAAGTTTTCATAAAATAATTATGTGGATTTACATACCACAATTTCTGGAGACTACATTTTTCTTAGATATTATCACATTATGCTGAAAATTACTTGTAGAGGTTTAAACTTCCCTGAACTATTTCTCAGAAGGATTTAAAAAGAACAAATAGTCCACATGAAAAAATGAAAAGTTAGAGTGCTTCCTCTCATCCCAGAATCTTTATAATTGGACATGATACCTCAAACAAAACAAAACATTTTGCTGCTTTAGTAGTGAGATTAAAAGCAGAGAATTCTCTTGACTTAGAGAATTAACTACAAAAAAAATGAAATCTACTTGGAAATAGTCTTTTCAATGACTTTATAGAAATAAAGGCTTTGTTTTTTAATTCTTATAAAAAAGAGTTTTACAGTCCCAGCTGTGCACAGAAGACAAAACCTCTGTGCTTCTGTTTTTTAATCATTTTTAAATAACATATATTTTCAAGTAAAATTCTTTTACAAAAATGTTAACAGGCGATTCCCATTATCCATAGTAGTTATGTTTTATAAAGTTGCTGTGAACACTGAATTGGTGAATATGGAACCATTAGTCTCTAGGGGAAATACAGGGTTAGATTCTTTGAGCCTCAGGTCACAACATTTTGGTTGATCTGAGGCCTTTTTTTATATGTGTTTTGTTTAAAGCACCATTATTTAATATATATTTTTCATTAATATAGTGTCATTTCTGAGAAAACACATCTGTTATAGACACATTTTCTCTGTTAGGCACATCACAACCCTCTTAAGTTAGGAGTGCCAAGCTGCATGTTAACATTTCCTCTGGGTGCCATTTTTAACAGGGAAATCACTGATATTAAGCAAGAAAATTTCAAGCAATGTGGGCCCTAAATCAACTGTTCAAATGATGTGAGAGCTGACGAAAGAAAATATGTGTTGTCTTGTTTTGCTTCTGCTGGGTACATGCATGTCAGGTGGTTCAATTTTTTGGTGTCTTTTTGTATGTATGAAGATGGCCACAAAAACATCACTAGTATTGATATGGGGGTTTCAAATTCACTGAATCAGTGAATTTGCGAATATAGAATCTGCAAATCGTGAAGATAAGTTTGGTCATAATAGTTTGTTTTCCAGGCTATTTTAATAGAATATTTTATTCTATTTTAGTTGACTAAAAAGGGTTAAAATAAAATATGCTATTGTAGATTTAAAAAAAAATACTACAAGATATACAACTTCTCCCCAAAGAGAAAGATTTGATTTGCCTGGTAAGAATGAATCTAATCTGCTGATAAGTGTTTTTCACCTTGAAAATGATAAAGTTATCAATTAAGAGCAGGGATTTTTATGGATCCTGGGACCATGCAGAGATATGGACTTTTGCAAAACTAACATGGCAGGGGTGGGAAAACTGGGAAGGCAAACGTAAGCCAGATTATGCCCATACTCAAATGCCTTGCTGCAGCATTTTTATTTTATTCTCTAAGCAATTAGAGAGCCATTTATTACTTGGAGCAAATGAACGACCTGACAGTGACTTGTATTATAGTAAAGCAATTTTGGAACAATGTGACCATGGCGAAGCAAGGAGTGACTGGCGGCAAAGAGATCAATTAAAAGATTATTGCAGTAGGACATGCAACAGATGAAAACAAGGGAACAGATTGTAGAGAGTCCTTATAGGTAGAATAGAGATGAATTGTGAGACAGGTTAATGAAGAGGAGAAAGGAATAATTCTCTTCACGATTACTAATTTGGATAGGTGAGCAAATTGCTTGGCTACTTGATAACAAAGGAAACATAAGAAGGAGTTACAAAAATTGAGGTAGGAGGATTAGGGAATTAAAAAAGATAAAAAGCAACCACATTATTTAAGCATCAGTTTTCCTAAGGTAAAGTAAACAAGGCGGGGAGTTAGAGAACAAATAAGAGAGAGCAGTAATCAAACAGTTTATATAATGCTGTACATCTTTGTCATTCTAATCATTAAACATATTCCTGGGATAAGATAAGATAGAAAAGTGTAAGTACTCTCCAGATTTATCTTGTTTCCTACTCAGATCTAGCCCAGGAGCAGAAGAGCATTTTACTGTTTAGGGGTATTGTATTTTTCACTCACCATCCTAAATTCAAACCAACCAGTTCATTTTGTGCCCAACTGAAGAAATAATGATCTATTTGCATTTTCAAAAGAGAGTTCTATTGAACTATGTAAGTTGTTTCCAGTATCTCTCCCTTTGAAAGAATTTAGAAAGTCCTTTGCTCAGGGTCTAGAACTTCATCATCAGACTATCTGCAATGCCATCTTTGCATCTTCTTGAGAATATGTTGCACTGGAGGAATAGAACATAGTACATTTGATATATACTAAGTTAAACTATGTTAAGTGGGTTTTTTTACTGTTTCTTTATAATTTCTCAGCCTGTATAATATGCTAATAATAATTTACAATCTTGCAGAGAAAAATAGTATATGTAATACTTCAAAAATCTTCATGATAGCAGACTTTTTAAAACAATGACTCCTTACTATGATTTAGAAGAATTAGCAGGGCGGTGATGTATTGCATTATATAAGTTGTAATTTCATTACATCTCTCTTGTTTATTCTCTACCACCTAAATTGATGACATTAGCTCAGGAAAGTTGATGCTCAAATCGTGTGGGTGCTTTGTATCTTTTTTGCTTTCCTAATCCCACTGTCTCACTCTGTGTAACACTTTTCCTCTGTTTTCTTTATGATCAAGTAGCCTAGCAGTTTCCTCATTCATCCAAACTAGAAGTCTTGTACAAAATTTTTCCTTTTCCTCTTCTTCAATAAGCTCTTCCACAATTCATTTCTCTCTTCATATTTGAAAACAAGTCAAAGCTGACATTCCACTTACTATAGCAGTAGTTCATTGGGAGAAACTGAAGTAAGTCAGCATGTTCTTATAGTAACACATAACATGTTGTTTCAGCTATGATCAAGAAATGCCATGTCCTGTACCACCAGCACGGATGTATTTGCAGCAGGATGAATTAGAAGAGGAGGAAGATGAAAGAGGCCCCACACCTCCTGTGCGGGGAGCAGCTTCTTCTCCAGCTGCTGTGTCCTATAGCCATCAGTCCACTGCCACTCTGACCCCGTCCCCACAGGAAGAACTCCAGCCCATGTTGCAGGATTGCCCAGAGGAGATTGGCCATATGCAACACCCACCAGACAGGCGGTATGTGGTTTAGAAATAAATTTTAGCAGAATCAGATCATTTCCACTACTCACTGAATGCTGTCCCATGAAGCAGTTTTCAAATCACATGAGCATTTTCTTGGAGTATTTTCCCACAGTAAAGCCTGATAAAGGACATATCAGTAATACTGTTGACCATGACATTAGATTAATTGATCCCAGGGCACTTGCAACCATAAAATAATGGGCATTGATACTTACCCACTTATGATAATTACATTCAAGTACATTTGGCCTGCTAGTCTCATGACATGTTATTGCTGGTGGGTGTTTTTTGTACTTTAACTTTCGTTGTGCATGAGCAAACCACTTCTTTCTTTAGAAAAAGAGATTTTTCTCTTATCTTCTAAAATTGAGTTCCACATAATGATTTGTTCTTTCATAGCTGTAATGTCATAGTAGAATGAATGAGTTTAGTGTGTTCATTTTATGTTGACCTCAGATACCTTTACTTTGATATAGGTTGGGATTATTTTATCCAGGTTACTACACAATATGTGTGAGTGGGTGTGGGTGTGAGTGTGTGTGTTTAGACTTTTTACCCTAGTGAACATCATCATCCAATACATATTTTTGTTATCTGGGATTTCAGTTGTCATTTCTACCACATAAAAGCTATTACTGTATCATGTTAGCTCTTCTCTCATTGTTGATGATATTGTTTGTACTATTTTATTGCCCTTGACACATTATAATATGTGTCTATTGCTTTCCATATTCCTAATATCATTTGAAATCGGGTATATCATTTGCCTCAGAAGATTTTTCCTCAATATTCTTGAATGAATAACAAATCCTGGTTTGTGCTGTTTGAATTTTATTCTGCTGATTAAGATAGAATTTGCAGCGTTTGCTAACAATTCTGTCATTAAGAAGTTATTACCAAATTCAAATCCTATACTTCTTAAACAGAAAGAAGTAGTTAAACCTTTCCCTGTGTGACAAGGGGAAACTTAGATTGCCATATATTTAAATAGTATTAACCTTTGAACTTCATGAAGATTGAAAGCAAATAAGTTGTCTTTTTTTTCCTATTAGCATCACAAGCCATCTCAGTTACTTTTATTAGAAGCAAATGAGAGACGGACAGAGACCATTAAGCTTCTTTCCTTCTCTCAATAGTAACCTATTTCCTTCCACTCTCCTCTTTGTGGCCACTGGGACCCCAGATCTTCCTCCTGAATAGCCTTTTGTTTGTTTGTTTAATTATTCCTTCTGTAATCCTTTTTACCTTCCTTGTAAACAAAAAACAAACATGAGTTTCCTGTCATCTGTGTGGACATTACAGACGTAGGCTCTCCCTTCAATCCTCCCTTCTTTCCCTATTAACTATGTGGCTTTTAAACTTTCCGTAGCCTTCTCTCCCGGTTACAGGGTACAGACTCTCCTACTGCTGACTGTGGTTCAGCCACCTCCACCTTCCCAGTTCCTGGCTACAACTCTGCCCATTGTGTCCTAGCTTCTACACTTTTTGCTTCCATCTGTCTGCTGAAAGTAACTTCCTAATGCTAAAATCTAAAGACTTCTTTGCCCTTATTTTTCTTGAGCTCTCTGCAATGATGGCAGTTTTATAAATTGTTTGGAGAACTGAATGAGATAATGTATGTTAAGTACCTGCAGAGGGGTAAGTTTTCAGCAAATACTAGTTCCCTTTTGTTCTCCTCCTTGTGTATCACCCCATCACTTGATTTGACAATTATATTCTGATGGCTGTCAAATTTATTTAGCCAGCCCAGACCTTTTCCCTGTGTGTCACAATGATATTTTCACTTGGACATCTCCACATGTCTTAACCCAAATTGATCATCTTTGCAGTGAACACTTGCTCCTTGTCCTACTTTAATGACTACTTATTTATATACCAAAGGGATAGGCAAAAGCATAAAAAATACTTTTGCCATTTGGAGATGAGCTTAATTATCCTTCTGCCTCATCTGTGGTTTTCAAACCGTCTATGAATTAAAATATTTACCGTTTCCCTTTAATTCTAATTCCAAAATAGCCTACGATTTTATTCCTTTGTTGCCATTTCTCTTGCTACTGGACCAGGGGCCTGATCCCTGTCCCTTGGAATTTTCCCATACTCTTGAAATGATATCCATTTTTCATTCCTTTCTCTCTTTACCTTCCAATGTTCATTCATTGCATGGAAGTCTGGATCTGTTTCCCCCATTTCCAGTCCTCCTCTGGAGCCCCGCACTCAAAGCCCCTGACTGTCCTCTCTTTCCCTTCCCACAACATTTCTAATTAGTCTGTTTGAAATTCTCTGAGTTTATCTTAAACTCACCCAACATCCTGGTCTAGGACGTGCTGTTTTTTTGATTGCTTGGCAAGCATTGTTCATCTTTCCAAGTCCTGCTCAGAAACACTCCATGGAGCTTTCCTCTGATTGACTGGCAAAAATCCACCAGTCTTCTTTTTCATCTTCATCAGGCTCTGTTCCCATCTCAGTTAATCAGTTTTCTTGTTGCTTTAGTATTTCCTATTTGTTTATCTGATCCTCTATTTAAATTCAAAGCTCTCTGATGTCAGAATTCATGTCTTTCTCACGTCTTTGCCTTCACAGAATTTCCCCCACCCCCCGACCCAGTAAATGATGGCTGAAATCTGATACTGAAAATGACCTACTTTCTCCTGTTTTAGGGTGACAAATACATGTATGATCTTGAAGTATACAGATGTGATTGAGAAAAACACCATACCTGCAGCACTTATAGTGAATTTAACTAGTTTTAGCTTTTAAGTTTTTTTTTTTATTTTCAGTCTATAAAGAAATTATGAATTTTATTTCCAGGGTCATTGCTGGAAATAATTCTGGACACTAATAAAAAGGTGGTGTGAGCCCATTAAAAAAAAGAAAATCCTGTTAATGCTTTTGAAATGGTGACTATAGACTCTGTATGACATTTTAAAAATACAGATAAGCAAAATGAAAATATAAAGTACCAATGATCTGTATAGTCAGAAGCAGTCACTGTTCAGAGCTCAGTAAAAATCCTTTCAAACTTTCATCTCTACCTGTTTTCACATTGTCTTGAATTGGTAGCTTGCCAATATTATTTTGCAAGTTACTCTTTTAGCTGAACAGTGTATTTTTCTCTGTTGGTAACTTTTAGTGTAGCCACTTGGGTTAAATAGATACTGTAATTTATGTAGCTCATTCCCTAATGTTGGCATTTAAATTGTGCCTACCCTGTTGAGACTAGATAGAGTGTTGGACTCTCATCTGTAGTTAAGTCCTTGAGTGAAGCCTCTTCTCAATCCTTTTACCTATTCAAACATCAGTCCCATCAGTCAATGACTTCTGTTTCTTATCATTCTGCCACTTCCCTAATGATGCAATCATTAGAGATAGATAGCTATTTCTCTACAGGTCTCATTCTAGAGCTTCGACCCATATATCCCAGTACTTATTCCTGCAGATTTTTACTGCCTAAATATCACTCTGAGAGAAGCACATATATTCAGGCATAAATGCACTTTTCTTGTTCCAGCAGCCATTTTCTCATGCCTGCATTACAGTAATGTTCTGCTAAGTGGTCTCAGTGCCTTTGACCCTGCCCCTTCTTCAAACTGTGCCCCTGCTGAAGGCTGTACAGAGACATTTTCCTAAAATGCAATGCTGATCAAGTTTCATCAATGCTTGAAATCTCACAATGGTTTCCCATTCCCCTTAAAATAAAGACAAGATTCCTTAATGTAGCAATCAAGACCCTTTGTGATCTGACCCCTCTGTGACTTCATCCTTGCCCACTGCCACACCCCCATCAATGTCTGTATTGTTTTACTCTTAAGTTTCTTCCAGTTCCTGGAAGAAGAACAGTTCTTGTTCACTTCAAGGTCTCTGCACATTCTGCCCAACTTCCTGGAACACTATTATCTGCTCCTTTTTCAGAGCTAACACCTATGTATTCTTTAAACTCAAAATTAAGTGGCAGATCCTCCTTCCCTAATACCACAATGAAGGGATGGGAGCCTGTTATATGTATTCCGACAACACCGTATATAGTCCCATTAGGGTGCTGACTTAATGTATTATGATTGCACACATAATGAATTGTTGATCTCTTCCACTGGACTACAAGTTCAAATAAGAAGTATATTTTATTCAGCTGAATTTCTAACATAGTGTCTGAATTCCTGTCTCTATTGCTGTCTAACAAACTACTCTAAAGCTTGGTGGCCTATAACAACCATTTTATTTTATTCACAATCCCATGAATTTGGGATTCTGAAAAAAATTCAGTTGGACAATTCATCTCTAATCTACGTGACTTTCGCCTGGTTTGGGGGGTAAGATCTCCTGCCAAGTTAGTTTTATCCCTCATATCTGATGTCCCAATATTCCTCAGCCTCCATCTCCAAAGTGTCATCACATAAGCCTGGGGTTCTCATAATATAAGGTTTCAGGATAGAGACACTTTTAACATGTCAGCTGGTTTCAAAGAAGGCAGAAAGAGAAAGTTTTCAAATCAGTTTAGTACTATATTCCGATTAGGGGCATAATCTTACTCCTTCTATAGCCTATTGGTCAAAGCAGTCACAAAGCTCATTCTGATTTAACAATGTAGAACCAAATTCCCTCTCTTGTTTCAGAAGATCATTTGAATTTAGAGATATTATTATGGGTATTTTGAAAAATGAGATCTCTCTGGCCCAGATATGTATAGTTAGTTTGTATTCAGTATGTATGCCTTAAAACTGAATCCTTATAATCCTTAGACTCAAAATCTAGTAGGGACCACACAATAATATATGCACAATAGATGTTTAAAGAATAAATACACTGGGGCTGGGGTTGTGGCTCAGTGGCAGAGCGCTTGCCTCGCACATGTACAGCAGTGGGTTTGATCCTCAGTACCACATAAAAGTAAACAAAGAAATTGTGTCCATGTGTAACTAAAAAAACTTTTTAAAAAAAGAATAAATACATTATTTTATGCTTGTTGATTAGGGGCATATGTAAATATTACAATATATGTAACAAAAAGTTAATGAAAAAAGTATTATAATACCACAATATTAATTTTATAAGCCTTAAAGGCTTGAACTATTATTAATATTGCGATTTTTTGTTCTTATGAGCTTCTAGGATATTCCATATTGTCTAAAATTAGATAAACTAAGTGACTAACATAGTAGCAACCCTTCTCTTTTTCTCATATAAGAACAATGAAAATAATATAATTAAACTGATACATATTGTTTCAAAAAATGACACTATTGCATTCACTGTAGTTAATAATAAAAATACCTTGAACAGCAAAAATAGTTTTCATGTATGAAGTAGAAAATTGTCGAATGTTTTTTCATACAGAGAAGTTGAATATGATATTGTTAGAAGGAAAAGAAAGAAATAAGGTAAAGGAAAATTAAATATCTTGTCTTTTTACAAACTAGGTAATAGTTGATTATACAAAAAAATTGAAACTACACTAGTGTTAGAAAAAAGGATTTGAAAGGTATGGATTTTTTTTTCCCCTTTTGTCTTTTTCCTGGTACATGCTATATGGTGAACTGTAGAGACACCTGCTTTCATAAATTAATGGAATCACCCCTTTCTTTCTTGAACATATTTATGAAGGCATCATTTTTGTAGGAGCCTAGAGTGTTGTGAGTCACAGTCATATACTTGTACATTATTTCAGAAGATGCTGAAAACCCCTCAGGGGGAGGAATCTAAAAGGTTGAGGTTCATTTTCAACAAGCCCCACTTGAATGCAGTATCTCGAAATAGCTTTTTGTTTTCAAGTAGAATATATTACATATTTCAAACTGTACAAGTTTATCACACTTTCCCCGGGATGGCCTTATTTACAGATGGTTTGAATACATTTTTTTTCCTGTCTTTCTTCAGAATTTGCACGTGTTGGTAGTAGTTAAAAGACAGCCCTTGTTTAACATTTTTGCTCTACAGAATGTGAATTATCCAAACAGCAATGCTGGCATCCTTTCACAGGGAAGCTGGCCATTCTACACCCCTTTATTGATGGTCAAAACAGTACCCTTTGTACTAAAAACTCTTACATGACTGTAAAAAAAAAGAAATTTCTTGTGGTATTTTGGATGTGCATGCTTACAAAGGCTGCAAATTAACTTTTAAGTATGCTATTTTATTGCATTCCAAATTAAACAAAGGTTTTCCTCCTATGTGTATGACAGAATCCACATTGAAACAATTATCCATTTTAATCTCTTAAATAACTCCAGCTTTGGCACATTTTTCATATTTCTTCTAGTGCCACACACAGACACATTACAAACCACCCAGAAATGAAAAATGATGAATTATATTAAAGAACCCTGCATGTGTGAACATATAAAAAATGTGTAATAATGTATACTTATATACACATAGTCCTTTACTAAAACATGTTATTTTTGTTTCTTGTGTCTTTAATTCAAATATAACTGAAACATACCTCTCCTGGCGTGCGTGTGCATGCACACACACTCACACACACACACCTCTCTTGGCATACTTTTTTTTTTTGTGTGTGTGTGTGTGTGTGTTAATACCATTCCTAGAAGGAAGGAAGGGCATGATCTTGGAAGCAAAATTTGAGTTTAAATTCTGAATTTTAGATACCCTACCTTTAAGAACTTTGACAAAATCCTTAATTCCTCTGAATTTCAATATCCTCACATATAAAATGATAATTTAAAAAGTAACTCAGAAAATTGCTCTGAGAATTGAGATAACATTGTAAAATATGCTTAGATACAAAATATGTGCTCAGTGAATTAGTTGTTGTGTTTAAAATAATTATCATTTATTTTAACTGTCATGTGCTGAATCTGTGTTTTTTAATTCTATGAAATCAGGAGTGCAGGATCTGATGAGGTGCTGTCATGAACCTTCTGCTTGGTAGTCCCCCATTGTGTCCCATCTTTGACCTTGCATCTTCTGAGCATCACTGTGTGTCCGTTTCCCTTTTTTGCAGGCATGCTCTTAATTAGGTGCTGTTCTCTTGTTATTCTTCTACCTTGAGAATAACACCTTTTCATGACTTTTCTTTCACTTAAGTCCAAATGCTCTCTATCTTCTCAGACATCTTATATTCACTGGAGTATATTGGGTAGCGTTAGTAGAAAGACTGCTTTTAACTGATGTTCTTCAAGCCTGTGGAGAGGTGGCTGAAACATCAGTTACTCTGTGAACTAAGACTGTGGGATACTACTTAATTTTACCCTCCTTTTTGATCCTTAACTAATTTCAGCTCATTAGAAAAAAATATCTTTAAGCATATTATTAAAGAGATAGATAGAATAACAGAAAACCAAGTAAGTTTAAAACAGCCAAATACCTTCATTTAAACTCATAAATGAGTAAATTAGAGAAAAATTGCTCTTGGGTCCCATAGCTTTTAAAATGAATGTATAGGGGCTGGAGATGTGGCTCAGTGGTAGCGCGCTCGCCTGGCATGCGTGCGGCCTGGGTTCGATCCTCAGCACCACATACCAACAAAGATGTTGTGTCCGCCGAGAACTAAAAAATAAATATTAAAAATTCTCTCTCTCTCTCTCTCTCTATCTTAAAAAAATAAAAAAATAAAATGAATGTATAGTATTATTTAATACATATATGTTACATACATATTAAAATACGAAAGGAATTGTGTTATGTGCTGAATATGTTTTTGTTAATTCTATGAAATTTTACTATTTATAGTCTAGTTGAATTGACTTCGTTCACTTGGAATTGTAGAGTGGCAATAAAGAAAAGGGAAAGAAATGAATGTTTTGGAGTGAATTGGGGATGAATGAATGTTGTCTTTGGCAATAATAAGCTATCGATAATTTGGAAAGTCTTTAGGACAAATATATAGTTGGATGCTCCCCAAAAGAGTATTAATCAATGAAGTGGAACAAACTATGTTATAGGTGCATACATGAATATTTCACAATGAACCACACTATTGTGTATAATTATAATGCACTAATAAAAACATTAAAATATGTATCACTTCCTATTTTAACTTTTAAAAACTTTTCAATTCAACCGATAAACATGAGACTTAGCTGAGTATATTTCTATAAAACTTGAATAAAATGTACTGCAGGGAAGCCCCTAAGTGAGATACAAACCAAAGTAAAATCAAACTCTGATATAAAAGATTTATAGCCTTTTTTTTTCTCCCTCTGAGCAATTCAGCTCAACAGAAGCAAAGATCAAATCAGTTTCCTTGTGAATTTCTGGTTGCTTCATTGGGTCCTGACTTAGATAATGAGCTGAGCTCTTGCTCTTGATTCCTCTCCATGCAGAAGGCAGCCAGCGAGTCCTCCTCTGCCTCCACGGCCGATTTCTCCCCCGCACACCTATGGCTACATTTCAGGACCCCTGGTCTCAGATATGGATACGGATGCGCCAGAAGAGGAAGAAGATGAAGCAGACATGGAAGTTGCCAAAATACAAACTAGAAGGCTTTTATTGCTTGGGCTTGAACAGACCCCTGCCTCAAGCGTTGGGGACCTGGAGAGCTCTGTCACTGGGTCCATGATCAACGGCTGGGGTTCAGCCTCAGAGGAGGACAACATCTCCAGTGGGCGTTCCAGTGTTAGTTCTTCCGATGGCTCATTTTTCACTGATGCTGATTTTGCCCAGGCAGTGGCAGCAGCCGCAGAGTATGCTGGTCTGAAAGTGGCGCAAAGGCAGATGCAGGATGCTGGTGGTAAGTCGGGCACTTTCCCCAAGCCACAAAGAAAGCTCAATGTGTGTGCATTAGTGCTGGTTAGCACCTATGGTCTGGTGTCTAATTTATAACTACTTTTTCTTTTCTTTTTTTAATTGAGTAAGGAAACCAAAGTCCAAGAATATAATTTATTTGTATTATTTTCTTTCTTTCCTTCCTTTTTTTTCATCAGACTTTTAAACTCTGCATTTATTGAATAAATGCTATATAATGAGAGTAAAAAGAAGCTAATTCAAATGTCCTCATTTTAAGTGTAATTGTATAAATATATATGACTCTATATCTGTGTGTCTGTTTCACACTGATTGGTCTAGTTTCTTTAAGGTATGTATTTACTCAGTTAAATGAGCTTTGTGTTGCTCAATGCTTAGTATGTATAAAGTAAACCAGATAAAATTTATTGTGATAATTCTTTTATTTCATTTAATCAGATGTTCTGTCAAAGAAATATTTACATATCCAGGTGGGACAGTCAGCCATTGGAAAATAGGCTATTTCTTTTTGAAACTCATTTCCTCGTGGCTTTTCAAACTAGAATATTAATTTAATTGGGAAAAATTAAAGATTTGGATAACACACACACATTTGCAAGCATAAATATTTTCCCTCTTTGATCTAATAATTGAGAGAGCAGGTTAATCCAGATGCACATAATAAATTTTCTGTTTCCCTTTCTAATTGCCAGTAACCTATTTTTAATGAGAATGTATCTCTTATTATGTTTTAACTCATTTTTGCTTATTGCCTTCTCCTCCCAAGTATGATAAAGAAAATAATTTGAATATAAAATAGATTTTTATATGATTAAATTTGTGTAGGATGAATCTATGTTTATATTAATACATATATTCATATTATTGTGTGGTGCATTCGCGTCTGTGTGTGTGTGCACACGCATGCATGTGTATTTCTCGAGTCTAAAAATGCAAGTAGTAGAATAAAAGAATGTGGTCATCAAAAAAAGAGATAATATTCAGGAAAAAGAAAAGACTATCACAACAATTGATACTTGTTACTTAGTTGTTTTACTAACAACTACCACATTGGTAATTTTCTGTGTTTTCTAGATACTTCATTGGTCATTATTTTTTATCAGTATAGAATATTTTCAGAGAAAATTTAACTTGCATCGTTAAGTCATCTCTATAAATTTTTTTATCCTGAATATGTTGCAGAAAAAAGATTTCTAATTTTCTTCATCTTATTATTATGGAATATATATATATATATATATATATATATATATATATATATATATATGTATTTTAGTCAGGTCTATATTTTATGAAATTTAGACAAATATCTTTTCTTCCAGTAGCTGCTGAATTCAGTAAAATATGCAAACCTAATTCTGTTTCTTAATGAATAAATAACCTTATATATAGCTTTTGTTTCCCTTTCCTTTTTAATTCTCTGCTAAAAAAAATACAGGAAATTAAGCATCTCAGACCACTACTTTCAGATTGCATTAAGGGTGTTTTTCAGTTCATTAAATCAGGAAAACATAGAAATGATGTTGAAAATTCATCTGTAAAGGACCTTATACCTTAGGGTCTATGAGCAGTGGATGGCCTTACACAATAGAATGAGTAATGGGCTTCCTCTCAGCCCTAATTCTCTGCTTTCATGGATATGTAACGTTAATTGTAATAGTCTCTATCACAGCTAAGGAGAGGTTTTGGTTTAATATTTTATTATATTGTAATTGAGTAGCATTTCTGGTTTTCTCTTGGCTCATGATTATAATGAACTAAATACATGTCTGCCTATTGCAGTGTTCTTTTCAGGAAATGGTGACTTGAAGTTAATATGAATGAATAATCCAATCACCTTGCTTCTCACTTGGCTGCATTAATGTCTATTATTTAATATGCTTGGGTTAGCATTTTTAAATGTGTTCATTTCTCTGTATGTGGCTTCTTCTGTTTATAGTCAAAATATATGTTGTCAGGTCTGTTTGAAATTTCTTATGGTACTAAGGAGTTCTGGGTTTGTGACTGGATTTTGTAGAAACCAAAATAGGGAAGGTCACCAGAAGGCCAATGGCTCTTCATTGCCCTTCTGGGTTAAGTATGTTGTACCTGTTGTAATAGATCATCTACGTGGGAGAGCCAGAGAGTTTGATAGCACTGAAATGCACCATGTCTGATTGGTAAATTCAGTTCCCATTGGTATCTGGAGTATTGTTTCTCCAAAAATAAATAACCAAAAACTACCTCTACCTCCATCAAAACACAGTGTTTAGAAGAGTCACATTATCTAGAATCAGCAACTATCTTGAGACAGAAAAGGGATGTAAGTAATTTTTGGTTCATCTAAATATGTGAGATAGATAATTTTAGATCACCTCAAAAGAAATACATTGGATTCTGCCATCATAGAATGTCGAAAATATATATTTAGCTAAAATAAGGATGTGATTAGAACAGTTCATTCTTAGAACATGAATTTTTTATGGACTCTGACTCTTTGGAGAAAACAACAAACATTGAATATATTATGAAAACTTTTAATTAACATTTTTGTCCAAGAACATTTACTAATACTAGTTGCAAAAATATGGGAATGTGGAGCTAGGGATATAGCTTAGTTGGTAGAGTACTTGCTTCACATACACAAGGCCCTGGGTTCAATACCCAGCACCACAAATTAAAAAAAAAAAAAAGAATGTTTTTCTTTACCAAATAAGTATCATGAACTCTTACAGAATATAAGAAGTGATTAAAATAATAAAAGAAAAATAAAGACTGGAAATTCTTTTAGGCTTTTTTCTCTAGTGACTAGCACAGAGTGGTAAACAGCCTAGTATTTGTTAGATTTTATTCAAGTGATTTTTAAAATTAGATTCCTAGCTTCAGTGTTTTGCTATTGTTGTTCCTGTTGATAATTAATATTCACTGATGTGTCTGGCTCTGTTGCTTCTTTCCCTGGTCGCTGACATTTTCATGCATCTCAGTGCCCGAGGCCCACAAGTCCTGTGTCTACAGACAGCAACATGAGTGCTGCGGTCATGCAGAAAGCCAGACCAGCCAAGAAACAAAAACACCAGCCAGTACATCTGCGCAGAGAAGCCTACACAGATGGTAAGTCCACTGAAAAGCACCTATGAATCCCGCCTGTTTACCCTGCCTCTCTGGGATCAGTGAATGGGTTCACTAACATTAGAAATTACATTAAAAATTCATTGATAGTAAGTGTCACATTATGTACAGGAGTGATCTACTTCCATAGCTTGTCAAGCACCTCTAGCCCTTATTGTTTTCTAATAAGTTGATTATTTAAGAACAAGTGTACACCTTTAATATTTTGAAGTTTTCATTTTTCAAACAATTGGATGTGACTATATTTGAAATAATGGCAGAGGATTGACTTTTGTCAGATTCCTCCAAAGTATCTCTAATTTTTTTTCATTTTACTTTTTTTACAACATAACATTCAAACAGAAGACAATACATTTGTGTGAATATTAATTCTACCCGCAGTGGTATCACCACCCAGTTATTTTGTGCACCAAAAGGCAAATCAAATCATCTTCTTCATGCCTTCACATATGATATTGACTCTCACTGAAGAGGGGCTGCTTGTATTCTCAAGGGAGCATGGGAGGAGAATGCAAACCACTGTGATGTTGTCTAGAGAAAGACTTTAATGAAAGTGCCTCAGGTGGCCCAGCATTTATTAAACCGCCACCTTCTCATTTTATAACACAATGCCACGGGCTTCGTCGGAAATGCATGTAAGATAAATTCTCTCCAACTCACCCACCTTGTCAAGTTTTCTAAATTTGCTAAAGGGGTGGGGGACGAAGGGTGTCACAGGCACAGTTCCTCCACCTCCTGGTCCTCTGCAACCACAATCTGATTAGGACTTTCATTACAAGTCAGCAATTTTTCAAAAAGGGCATCATTTGCCATTATCATATGAAAGCCTAATATTATAGATCCTTATCCAAGGTTACGAGGAGGGTTTTCTGAGGTACTTCTCCCTGTGATTCCTGCCACTTGACAGAAAAATTTAATACAAAGCTCACAGCACGATGAGCACAAGTAATTTTGCAATGAGTGGCTGTCCGGGCTATTATCTGTACTTTATTCTGAGTACTTTCTCTCACTAGCATCTATCTGATATTAGACTACATTAAATACTGGTGTGACACAGCGCACCTGGGCCTCCTGGCTTCCTCCCAGGACTCTTTTGTCAGTGAAACTGAGCTGTCAGAATATTATCTGATTTTGAAGGGTTATTACAGTGGCTTTGTGCGTGTTTGCCTCTGTGAGGGGACAAACACTAGGTGTAAATTCCCCAACTCTACCAGCCATTTTACATTTATGGGATCCCTGTAATGCCATTTTACAAGTTTTATGGCTGTTTTATCAATTTTTATCATCTAGAAGAGCGTGCTCCTAACTGGAAAACTGGCCAACATGGAGTCTGGATGTAAACACATCTAAATTGAATGCATAAGGGAAAATCTTCCTAAAGCAGATCTTTTCACTTCTTCTTTATGTGTGTTTCTTTGGGAAACATGGCATTGAATAATGCCCCCTGAAAATGTTTTAAGTAATGCAAACATGCCAAGTTGAAAAATACAGCATTGTAGTTCTGAATTACACTGTGCTGGAAAATTGTTATCTGTATTTATTGTCCTCAGTCCACAGTACTTATTTCAGTGTGTTTAATAATTAAATGTAAATTCTAACTAATCCCTGAATAATAACTTAAATTGAATGATGAAGCACACAAGTTATTTTTTTTTAATTTAATTTCAGGAATACCAAAGAACTATATTGAAACATGTGTAAAGCCAAAAAGTTAATCTGAAACATTATTTGGATTTCTAATTGCTTATTTCACAAAAGTGATTATGCAAAATTATCATAGTACATACTTTAATATAGAAGCTAATAATTATTTTCTTTAGGTAACAAAATTAGATCAAATGGAGAAATAACTAAAACTGTTTTTAAATTATATATTTAACTTCCCTTCAACATTTTGCTAAGTTATGCTTATTATACTAATATTTCTTGAATTTAATTCAGTGTGTTTACTGGTGGGTAGGAGAAAAAGTAATAAAGCTATATTTTATACATATCCCAGCATGCACATCAATTAATTAAAACCACAAAAATGCAGATATTTCTTAATGCCTCAAATAAAAGAAATTCATGTATCCCCATACTCCATAGCGCTAGAGATTGAACCCAGGGCCTCAGATAGGTGGGGCAAGAGTCTACCACTGAGCTACCTACCCCCTCTGAAATGTACATAGTCTTAATGGCTATGGGTATGACAGGAAGAAAAGTCATTTTCTCACAAACTCTTTTATCAACTTACTACATTATATTTTTTAAACATATACTCACAAACCATTCTACAATGAAGCTCAAAGCAGACAAAATTTGAATAATAATTTAAAAGGAGAAGTGGGAAGGAGATAGAATTTTAAAAGCTTACAATTGTTAGAATGTGAATTCCACATATCAGTAAGATATGGAAGGTTTGTTGGCTTTTCTTTTTTTCTGAATGTAATGCATAGACTGATGGATGAGCTTGATTATAGTTTATAGATTTATGTCCACTGTCTAGAACATGATGTATCAGTTTTGCATTTGTAGCTCTTTTACTTTGTAAATTTAGTTCAAATTCTGTATTCCCTTGGTAGAATTTTTGTAAACTCTATGAAGAAGAATAAAGAGTAACTTTGAACTGAGAGAGCGATCTGGAATGAGTCTTCTCAGTCCCCATAGTAGTTGCTAAGGCTGCCAAAATAATCTACCAAAGATTGGGTGACTTAAACAACAGAGGTTTCTTTCCTGAGCTCTAGAGGTTAGAAGATCACTAAGAAGGTGACAGCAGGGTTGGTGTCTTGGGAAGCCTCTCTGGCTTCAAGATGATGGTATTGTCCCTGTGTCTTACATAATCTTCCAACTGCCTGTATCTGTGTCCTTATCTCCACTTCTTAGAATGTCTTTGGTTAGATGAAAACTCACACCAGAGAATTCATCTTAATAACTTCTCTAGAGACTCCAAATACAGTCACATTCTGAGGTATGGGGAGTTAGGACTTTTTGATATGAATTTTAGGGGGACGTATTCTGGTCCCTAAGATTCTACCAGCCCCTCCAGAATGCTTGCATTGTGGGACTGCTGAATGCTAGGCATCGTGCTTCACACCACAGTCAGACTGACAGGCAGCATCTGATTATTTATTTATTTCATATTTGCCACATTCAAGTTTAACCCAGATGGAGGATAGAATTAAAATATATGAATATTTATCAGCTGAAATCTTATGGAGTTATAGCCAAGCACAAGTGCATTTCTAGGACCTTCTAATAGATTCTTCCCACCCCCTCTTTTCAACCTTTCCAATACATTTACATACTTGATTTAAAAACCAAATCTACGTTATTTCTCTAGCTGTACTTTTCATATAAATTTGCCACACTCTTTGGAATGATGTTATTTTGACTTGATTTATCATTAATTACAAGGTCTTGGGACTTTAAGCAGTTAAGTAAATAGGCTGCAGAATCTCTATAGTGAGTTAATGCTGTGCTGGCAGAATTGTCTGCATACACATGTTCTTACATATTTCTGTACATGCTATATTACTTTGTTATTTAGAGTCTTGTGTAAGAAGTGAGTTAGTATTCTTATATAAAGAAAGAATACACACACACACACACACACACACACACACACACGTAAATCAGGTCCATAATCCCAGTTCTTAAACCCAATTTGAAGTACTTTATGACATGAATTACGTGAAAAAACTACTTCACATAGGTGTATTGTTTACACGTGATTATGCCTGGTTTGAGTTCATAATCATTTTATAATCCTAAATAATTTCTTGGGCAAACATGTTTATATGAGAAATTAAACGTGCTAGCATTCCTCTATAATTGTCAATTAAACACAGTGAAGATTATATACAGGAAGTTGGAATCTTTAAATCATCACTGAGTTCTACTTTTGACCTGTGTTACAGACAGCACCTAATGGAACATGTGGTAATAGGTTTTGTCTTAAGAGTTATATGATCCCAAGACTTTGTATGATCTTGTGTTAGTGGTAATTGTTAGATTTGATAGTTGATAAACACAGATAATTTGTGATTTGATGGTAGTGGCTTTTACTCATCTGTTTCCTGATAACCTGAGTTCACAATCTGGTTTATGTTTACAGTAAATAGAGAGTAGGGAAATGCATCTACAGCCAGAGTATGCTCTGAATGAGGATTTTTCCCTTCCTCTTGTTTTTAGTCCCAGGTTCAATATGAATTTAAAGCACTCTGCCTTGGGTTTCCTGCCTTTAGGCCCTTCATTATGGTCTGGTTTTTAACTCTTTCTGTTAACTTGATCAACAAGTAGCAGAGGGAGGACTTATCTAGGACACATCTTGTACTTATTTTTAAGTAATATTTTTGAAAAATCCACTCAAATAATGGACAAAGGAAGTAATTCATGTACTAGTAACAGTGGCAATCCATGTTGCAAGACAGAATACTTAGAATTTTAACATCAGAGAGAAATTAGTACTGTTGGCTCTATTTTGGCCACCATATTAACTACTATGTTGAGGCTATTGATATGACACTTGAACATGTTAAGTCCCTGAAAGCCAACAACAAGAAATTGAAATTAAAACTTTGATCACTTTTTATAATGGGTTCTCAAGTACAGCAGCTGGTACTAAAAAAAAAAATGTGAGTTCAAGCTGCTTCTTTCAAAGACCAATGCCATGAATCCTAATGCCTTAAGCTTTAGCCTATAATGTCAAGAGAAAATTAGTTAAGAAAATCTTACAATTTTTTTAGGAAAAAATAAAGGGTTCATTTATTATCTTTTAAATATAAGAATAGACTCCTAGATTAAAGCTGATGCTTTCTAGGTCCTTCAATATACTATTGTAAAAATCTTCAAGTCACAATTTTAACGTTTAAGTTTCTCATATTGGTACATGTAGATGATAGTTGGTAGACCTTTGTTAGTAATAATAAAATAATTGGAAATAGCCTACATATTCCTCTGAAGACATTGGCTAAATTAATTATATATTAATAGAACAAATTGTTATGAAAACTTCTCAAAAAAGTATGCATTTATAAAAAAAATATGATTACATGGTAAAAAGAAAAAAAAGTACAATCCAATTCATGTATTAAACACAGAAGGCTATATACTTGTGTCTGGCACAATCTCTCAGGCTTGCCATCTGTGGATTATCAGGTAAGCACTATATTTAATCCCAAGTGTGACCATTTTTGGTGGTCCTTGACTATGAATGCTGCTTCTTTGAGTTTATGAGTTGGCCACCCTGTTTTTGTTGTTGTTTGTTTAAATAAATCACAGTGCAATGCATTAAAATTCTTATTATACATATACAGCACAATTTTTCATATATCTGGTTGTATACAAAGTATATTCACACCAATTCCTGTCTTCATAAATGTACTTTGGATAATGATGTCCATCACATTCCACCATCCTTGCTAATCCCCTGCCCCCTCCCTTTCCCTCCCACCCCTCTGCCCTATCTAGAGTTCCTCTATTCCTCCCATGCTCCCCTCTCCCTACCCCACTATGAGTCAGCCTCCTCATATCAGAGAAAACATTTGACATTTGTTTTTTGGGATTGGCTAACTTCACTTAGCATTATCTTCTCCAATGCCATCCATTTACCTGCAAATACCATGATTTTATTCTCTTTTATTGCTGAGTAATATTTCATTGTGTATATATGCCACATTTTTTTTTATCCATTCATTTACTGAAGGACATCTATGTTGATTCCACAGTTTAGCTATTGTGAACTGTGCTGCTAGAAACATCGATGTGGCTGTATCCCTGTGGTATGATGTTTTTAAGTCTTTTGGGTATAGATTGAGGAGAGGGATAGCTGGGTCAAATGGTGGATCCATTCTAAGTTTTCTAAAGATTTCCATCCTGCTTTGCTTATTGGCTGCACCAATATGCATTCCCACCAGCAATGTATGAGTGTACCTTTTTCCCCACATCCTCACCAACACTTATTATTGTTTGTATTCATAATAGCTGCCATTCTGACAGGAGTAAGATGATATCTTAGAGTAGTTTTGATTTACATTTCTTTAATTGCTAGAGATGATGAACATTTTTCCATATATTTGTTGACTGATTATGTATCCTCTTCTTAGAAGTGTCTGTTCAGGTCCTTGGCCCATTTGTTGATTGGGTTATTTGTTTTTCGGTGCTTACCTTTTTGAGTTCTTTATATACCCTAGAGATTAGTGCTCTATCTGATGTGTGAGGGGTAAAAATTTGCTCCCAAGATGTAGGTTCTCTGTTCACCTCACAGATTGTTTATTTTACTGAGATGAAACTTTTTAGTTTGATTCCATCCTATTTATTGATTATTGGTTTTAATTCTTGTGCTATAGGAGTCTTATTAAGGAAGTTGGGGCCTAATCCCACATGATGAAGATTAGGGCCTACTTTTTCTTCTATTAGATGCAGAGTCTCTGGTTTAATTCCTAGATCCTTGATCCACTTTGAGTTGAGTTTTGTGCAAGGTGAGAGATAGGGGTTTAATTTCATTTTGTTGCATATGGATTTCCAGTTTTCCCAGCACCATTTGTTGAAGATGATATCTTTTCTCCAATGTATGTTCTTGGCACCTTTGTCTAATATAATTGTAATTTTGTGGGTTAGTCTCTGTGTCCTCTATTCTGTACCACTGGTCTACCAGTCTGTTTTGGTGCCAGTACCATGCTGCTTTTGTTACTATTGCTCTATAGTATAGTTTAAGGTCTGGTATAGTCATGCCACCTGCTTCACTCTTCCTGCTAAGGATGCTTTAGCTATTCTGGTGGGTCTCTTATTTTTTCAGATGAATTTTGTGATTGTTTTTTCTATTTCTATGAGGAATGCCATTGGGATTTTGATCAAAATTGCATCAAATCTGTATAGTGCTTTTGGTAGTATGGTCATTTTGATAATACTAATTCTGCCTATCCAAGAGTAAGGTAGATCTTTCCATCTTCTAAGGTCTTCTTTTATTTCTTTCTTTAGGATTCTGTGGTTTTCATTGTATAGATCTTTCACCTCTTTCATTAAGTTGTCTCCCCAGTATCTTATTTTTATTTGAGGTTATTTTAAATGGGGTAGTTTTCCTCATTTCCTTCTCAGAGGATTTGTCACTGATATACAGAAATGCCTTTGATTTATGGGACTTGATTTTATATCCTGCTACTTTGCTGAATTTATTTACTAGATCTAGAAGTTTTCTGGTGGAGCTTTTTTGGCCTTCCAGGTATAGAATCATATCATCAGCAAATAGTGCTAATTTAAATTCGTCTTTTCCTATAGATATCCCTTTAATTTCTTTTGTCTGTCTAATTGCCAGTGTTTCAAGAACTATGTTAAATAGAAGTGGTGAAAGAGGGCATCCCTGTCTTATTCCAGTTTTTAGAGAGAATGCCTTTAATTTTTCTCCATTTAGAATGACGCTAGACTGAGGCTTAGCATAGATAGCCTTTACAATGTTGAGATATGTTCCTGTTATCCCTAGTTTTTCTAGTGTTTTGAACATGTAAAAGTGCTATATTTCTATAGACCATTCGGTCTATAGAAAATAGTTCAGATTGATTACTCTGTAAAATCAACATTGAAGATTTGAAATGCAGATGGGAGCTACTAAATGTTGTAATTTTAAATTTAAATCCTTAAAAATGTTTAAAATTTTTTACTATGTAAATGTATTTTTTTGTTTAAAATCTTAAAGTACTAAATATTTAATAAATGTTTTATGAATACTTTTTAGGCTGTTTATTATAGACATCTCTAATGACATGACTTAAAACATAATTATGTTGTTAATTCCCAAATCTCTGTTTCTCTGGTTTTGACACTCTTGAAATTCAGATTTTATATGGATTTACCTATCCTACATCTCTATCTGGCTATCTCTAAAGCTCCTCCCTTTCACTTTTCTAAAACTGAGCTCACACTCTTTCTTCATAAACATCTCTTCCTATTCCTACATTCCATACTTTCGGTGATGTTTTTCTCATCAACTTAGCCATCTATGGCTAAAGTCCTAAAAGTCATCTTACGTTCCCTTCACCACCCCCTCCAAGCTATATTCCATTGATCATTAGGTGATATTGCTTTTCCTTCCTCAGTGTCTCAAGATACTCTTCATTTGAACAACCACCAACATTGTTCCATTTTCTGTCATTACTTATATGAGCAATTGTAATAACATTATGGCCTCCCAAAGTGAAACTTTTAAAATTTTAATCCGTCCTTCATACCATAGCTCAAACAATCTAACCTGTAAAAACCTGTTCATAATCTTCTACTAATTTATCAAATATTATTAAGACATATCTACCTTTCCTCCCTGGAATGTTTATGATTCATTTTTAAAGGGTATACTGGCCGGTCATGGTGGCACATGCCCATAATCTCAGTGTCTCGGGAGGCTGAGGCAGGAGGATCACGAATTCAAAGCCAACCTCAGCAAAAGCAAGGTGCTAATCAACTCAGTGAGACCCTGTCTCTAAATAAAACATAAAATAGGGCTGGGGTTGTGGCTCAGTGGTTTAGTGCCCCTGAGTTCAATCCCCAGTGCCAAAAAATAAAAAATAAATAAAAGAGTGTACTGTTTAAATAAAACAAATATTTTCTAGTTATCAAATGTTATGCTTTCATTCTTGTATATGTCTACAATGTAAGAAATTAAATTAGTTCATTATTTATATTATTTAAATATAGCTATGAGTATACATATATACAACATATATGTATGAAGTAATCAATCTGTATTTATATTAGTAATTATGTGGCTTAAAACTCGCAGATCTATACAGAAGGGAGAGAGTCCATCAATGGATGTGAGATTATAAATGTGATTAAATGAAGAAGCATAAAGAACACTAAACCAGAAATTTAGAATACAAAGACATTAGTCCTGATTCTGTTGTATCCTGCTTTTGAGATTGGAATTAGCTTTAAGACTATCTGGAGCTTTCTTGTCTACAAAACAAGAAGGGATTTAGGCTGGATTGGACAATGGCCAGTAAGTCTCAACTGAAGTGCCATGTTCACTCAATCTGGTGTGGTTATCTGAGGGTGTAAGAGCACTTGTATCTGGGTTCAACAATATTATGCTGAAATCAATTAGGAAGTCTTGCCCTAAATGGAGTAGGAGAAATTACAGTACCTGTGCTCAGTACTGTCTGTCCCAGAAGATAATCTCTACGTCCCCACCCTGTCATTCAGTAGTCCCTTGCTAGACAATGAGAGAACATTGAATTTGGCAGTTGTCTTATCCATTGGCTGTCTTCATCTGGTTCCTTTAAGATACAATATTTCACGGTTGAATGTGACTCCAGTAATATTTGATTATTTTCTAAGTGGCAAACTTCTTAAAATATTTTAAATATTTCTTTTTAGATCTTCCACCTCCCCCAGTGCCACCACCTGCTATAAAATCACCTACTGTCCAATCCAAGGCACAGCTGGAGGTACGACCTGTAATGGTGCCAAAACTCCCTTCTGCTGAAACCAGAACAGACAGATCGTCAGATCGAAAAGGAGGCAGTTACAAGGGGAGAGAAGTATTGGATGGAAGGCAGGTTGCTGACCTGCGAACAAACCCGGGTGATCCCAGAGAAGCACAGGAACAGCAAAATGATGGGAAAGGACTAGGAAACAAGGCAGCAAAGTGAGACCTTCCACCAGCAAAGACTCATCTCATCCAAGGTACTTATTTACTTATGCATAGAAAACACAGATGAGAAAACACAGTGCAAGGCACACAGGCTACCTAGGGCTATATGAAGAGAGGTAAGATCAAGAAGTTCGCTCCTTATCATGGAGCCAGGCATGTACCCTGGCTTTTGTAAATCACACAGTTATCACCTCTGTGTCCTTGGTTCTGAAATTCACTCCACCCACAACTTTTCTCCTGATCTTTAAAACCAACTGTCTACATTCTTATTGATTTTCTTTATATCTGTGTTCTTGTCAGCATCCTAATTCAAGGTGGAAATTATTTTCCTCCATGAAATCTAAAGCTTAAGAATAATTTCAACAGGTTCCACAGGTGAAACAAGATATCAGATAGAGAATATAGGCCAAACAAAAACATGAAATTGTGAAAATGAATGTTTGATGAACAGTGGTTTCCAGTTTGGTTGAAGAATAGGATGCTTAAGGCCAGGGGATAAATGGAAAAATGGTAAAAATAGAAAAGGTAATTAGATTGGAAAGGCCAGAGGTACTCTTCAAAAGAGTTTGGGATTTATGTTATAGGATATAGTGAGCCAATAAAGAATTCTGAGTGAGAAATAGCAATCAGATTTGACTTTAGCAAAATAACTGCCTGGGCTGTATGGCACAGAAAGAGACTGGAACCAGGTGGAATAGTGCAGTGATCATCCAGGCATAAAATGTGAAAGCACTGAATTAAAATGGATTGAATGAAAAGGAGAGAACAGCCTACATCTGCATTTCAGAGATGGGCCCAATAGGACTTGATGACTCATCAGATGTCAGAATGTAAATTGAAGTAATCCAGTTAAAGACAATTATCCAAATGTTGATTAGGTGGCCCTGTCTGAGTTGTAATATAATTGAGCACAATTATATAAACCAATATAGAAAAAAGAAAAAAATAATAATTTTCATGGGGAAAATAAATTTAGTCTTAAATGAAGATGCTGACAAGAGCATAGATATAAAGAAAATCAATAAGAATGTAGAAGATTGTTTTTAAAGATCAGGAGGAAGGTTGTGGGTAGAGTAGATTTTGGAACCAAGGACCCAGAGGTGATAATTGTGATTTACAAAAGCTAAATATCAGCAGTGATATGCTGGTAAATGGTTAGCCATCAGTTCTCAGGGAGAAAAAAACCTCAAGACTAATTTGTAGCATTCTGTTAACTTTGTTTTTAATCTACTTAGAGGTGATTGGTGAATGTGGTAATAGGAAGAGACAAGTACAATAGTTTCTAGTGAGATGTCCCAAAGTGTCACCGCCAGCCACAGAAGATTATAATTAGAAAGTAGGCAGAGAATCCATGCTCTGTAAAGGAAACTGAGATTGTCCTGTCTACAGATAATAATCAAAATTATCCAGGGTTTTGAACATAGTGTGCTAATGTTGGGGTGTGGCTCAGGGGTAGAGAGCTTGCTAACACATATGAGCGGCTTTGAGTTGACCTTCAGCATTGCCCATCCCCCCCAACAAAATAAACTGGAAATAATGGAGGAGGAAAGGATTTTTTAATACATCACCCATGAGTACTAGTAGTATTAAAACAAACAAAACTCTTCAGCGCAGTATGCAAAATAGGAGCCAGAATTCAGAGGATTGAAAAGTGAATGGAAATTTGGAAAGGGAGGTGTTGAGCAAAACCTCTTTCCAGAAAATTGAGTTGAAGAGAAGGAAGGGCTGCAGTAGGGTTGGCAGGAAAGTCAAATTGGTGGAAATCTTTGAGGATGAGGGATTTGAACATGTACTTTATAAATAAGGAGAAGAAACCATTTAAGAGGAAGAGATTCAAGAACAAAATTCGCTTGAAGGAGGAGTCAGGAAAGAGAGAGGGTAGTAGACAGGAAAGCTGAGGGTACTTCCCTATAGAGATTATGTCGTGGTAAGCTCTGACATCCGTCTGTTGCTCTGTCCACTGTGGGCATCTGGGCAGTCGTGAACTTCCCTTCAACATGGAGGGCAGTTTGGCTTTTTTCAGGGACTGAAACCTGGACTCCCACTGCATGTGTGCACTCAGAAGTGAGGTAGAGAGTTCTGTTTTGCTCTTCAGTCACCTCCACTCTGGGACCACAAACCCCTGGAGACGTCACCACAACCCAAAATTTCAGTAATGTGCTTGCTTATTTTTAAATCAATTAAGTTGAGTGGATCTGGACCTGAGCTTTAGGCTCATGGTGACAGTGCTCCAAGTACTGATTCATCAATAAAAAGTCACGATGTAAGTTATGAATTTTATATCTTGCCAGAAACTGTAGACCGATTTCCTGCTCAAAGCAATCTCTCTCTCCAAAGTAGGTGGGATTCCTCAGGAGGAAACTTTACAAGCCTGGTAAGGATCTTGGTGTCACAAAATTGGGACAAAGAAAGAAAATTTAAACATTGATCTTCAGAAATTTAATGAGTGAACTAAGACTGGAACCATTAACCTTTTTTTTTTTAAGATATATATGTATATTTTTTAGTTGTAGTTGGACACAATACCTTTATATTATTTATTTATTTTTATGTGGTGCTGAGGATCAAACCCAGCACCTCACAAGTGTTAGGAGAGCCTTCTACGGATGAGCCATAACCCCAGCTCTGGAACCATTAATCTTGAAACAAGAAATTCTTTCTGTTTCATGAAAAGTATTGAGTATACTGCTTTTCAGATTTTTTTTTGAACCATGGCCCTCTGTATGTGTCATTAGATTATCATTTCTATGTTTGCTGTAATTTTCACCTTCATAATTCAACTTACATTATTTATAATGAAAGAGGCATGCTGATTTACATGTGTAATGTATGGTACTTTTTAATTAAGAAGAGTGGTTTTTGAGACTTGAACATCTGATCTTTTTGCTGGCATTTACCTCTGTGAGTTCAATTTATTTCTGCATCTATCAAATGCCCACTATGCTATTAATTATTGTACTAAGTCCTGAGATTTGTGTAAGCATGAACCTTGACCCTAAGGAACTGAAGTCAGAAAGAGAGAGACAGATAATCTATAAATTCACGGATATTTTTATTTAATTTTTAAATTTCTGCAGCCTCCCTAGGGCCATCATTGCTGACCATTGAGCCTCTAGGCAGCCCTAAAGTCTCAGTCAAATGAATATTTTTATTTTATATTCAGTATACTTTTCATGGTATTATGCTACTTGAAAGTCTGAAACAGGGACAATTAACACATGTAAACTGAGTGTTTGAGCATGGGTGGGATTTAGCCAGGCAAGGAAAGTGGATTGTTCACATGGAAAAGTCAGAGTTTAAAGCTATATGGTCCCATTGGGGAGATTGTAGGAAATTCAATCAATAAAAGTGCAAATATGAAGCTCTTGAGGTGAAGAAGGCTTAAATCATAGGCGCCCATAGATCATAGAAAGAGGAAGGATGTTGAGAGAAGCTGGTTGATATGGTAACAGCTGTAGAGGCAGAGATGTGTTAGAAGATGTGTACAATTCCCACACAAGAGATACAGAGAATTTAAACCAGGATATCGGAGAATTGATGAGTTATTAGGAAAATTCAAGAAACTCTTAGAGTCAAAATCATCCTTACTTTTTGTATGTTTAAATATATGGAGGAAGTACATTTAAGACATACAGGAAGGTTTTTGAAAGAATCTCAGGCAATACAAATTTTCTACCTTGAATATCCTAGTGATTAGTGATACCAGTAGGTGTACTAGAGAATAGAAAGGGGGATGAAATCTCAGGGAGATGGGCAGGATGAGATCATTGTCTGTATGCTGAATCTGAGGAGGTGTTCAGTTAGGCTGGCTGTGGGGCCCAAAGATTCGGACATAATTTGGGAGTCAAAAATATAAATGAATGTTACCTAATGATGAAAATAGCAGTTAAAGGTGCTCACTCATTCATGCATTTGAAACTACTTATTAATGACCTATGTCAAACGGGGAATATATCAATATGTGAAGCTGACAAAAACACCTGTCCTCATGGCAATTATATTCTGGAAAAGGTTCAATCTATAAGAGTGACAGAAATCACCCAGGATGAATGGGAGAGATAGCATACTATCTGAATAAGAGGCACTGGGCTGACAGAAGAGAACTATAGGGTGCTGGCATGCAAGAGGCACTTCTTAAAATCAAAAGCATTCTCCAGAAAATTGGTCAGGAAGGAAGGAGTACTGGAACTAAGAGAATAGAAACATTTAAATGATAAGGGCAGTGAGAAGTCCAGAGATTAAGGAATGAAACTTGGTTAGCATTATCCATTTTTTTTTGAGTTTTACAGTAGTAATGTGGGCATGAATAGATTTCAGGGGAGATGGAGTGATTGGGAGTTGTAACTACCAATACTGAGTCAAAATTGCTTTTCAAGAAGCTCAGCTGAGCAGTGAAGAAAGAAGGTATTGATTCCTACAGAAAAGAGGGTAAAGCAAAATTTTAGCAGAAAATATTTTTAATGTATTATAGGTACAGATATATCAGGTAAAACTGGAATCAATAGAAAGAAAAAGGTTTCTGAAACAGGGACAGAGGGCTAAGGCCTCAGGTGACCAAGTCTCCGAAGAGAAGTTGCCTGAGAGTTCATCCTTATGGTCTGGGACACCCCCATGAGTCCCATCTGCGGATGAAGTAGAATGATAGATGGCTCAGACTTGGAGGAGGACAACGTTATTTTGTGCGAGATTGGAGGAGTGATCATTTAGAAGTGGTGCTGTGAGTGAGCGGCAAGTCTTCTAACCTGACCCTTCCTCTAGGAAGAGTACCAGTGGGCATGTCAGAAGAAGTGGGGTTTCTTCAGACAATGTGGATGGCAGAGGAAGCATTTCAGGGTGGGGGAAAGCATGTAGAAGAGATTGGTTTTGATGTCTTTCATGCTCAGAGGGTAGAGTGGACAGGATACAAAGAAATGTGACCAATTGAATGGTGCATCTTCAATAAAAGTGGCAGTAAATTGAAAATAGTCTGGAGATAGAAATTCAGATACTAGCTAGACATTGACGAGCATGCCTTGTGTTTTAAAGTCAGCAATAATGGCAGGCTTCTGAAGTCCAGAGTTCCATAAGGCATACACATTGACTACCTCTGTGGCTGGGGAGTAAACCCAGGCTTGGCTCTGATTTAGTAGTTCTAGAAGACTGGGTTTCATTTCTGCTGATTCCTTTTAAGAACACTCTGTAGCTTACATGTATATTTCACTATCTTATCTGTATTTATATCAACACCAGGAGCTTCTCTAAGTAGAGTCTATTATCACTTTTTTGGGAAAAAAAATGGAAACTAAAGCCTAAATAATGATCAGAGATCACATGGTGAATGACATAGAATTGGAAACCAAGTCGACTCCAGGTTTGGTTTACTTCCTTAAGTGTTATCAGTCCCAAGAGAATTCTGATGTGGATATAAGCTTAGGAGTGGAGTCAATCCAAATCTCCAGCCACTACTAGGAAAACAAGGCTTGCTACTTTTATTTTCAAAAGCCAGTGTGCATTATGCATTATGCTTTTATAGTACCCTTATTTATTCTTTGGAGTTACTGATGATTCCCCATTCAGAATTACTGAGACAGGAGGGATGCTTTATACAATGAAAGTGCACAGTGGTGTTCACATGCATTTATTATATTCTGTTACACAGAGGATATTCTACCTTACTGTAGACCTACTTTTCCAACATCGAATAATCCCAGAGATCCCAGTTCCTCAAGCTCAATGTCATCAAGAGGATCAGGAAGCAGACAAAGAGAACAAGCAAATGTAGGTCGAAGAAATATTGCAGAAATGCAAGTACTTGGAGGATATGAAAGAGGAGAAGATAATAATGAAGAATTAGAGGTATCTCTATTTTGTTCCCAATTTTTTTCCTCATTAGACTGTAGTTAATATGTCAACCTCAAAATTAGGAATATCCATCAGTGTGCAGAAACATTACTATTTTTATTACACACTTCTCTATACCCTAATGTTTGTGATGTCAAAAACTAAACTTCTGAGCATATAAGGATTTTCTTGAAATGTATTTTATAATTTTAAATGTCAGTAGTAGTTTCTTTGAAGATATTTTCAGATAAGAAATATACATGGCAAAGATAATGATGGGAAATAAGAATTATAGATCTAGATATACTGTAATTCCTATTGTTATATGAAAACTCAGTGAGGTGATGGAGTTTTATAATGTGAGAGTGCGTAGCCCATGTTACCTGTCAGTCTAGCAATCACCAGGATCAATTTAGCTGATTTGGACACACAACTTTATATATATATTATGTATATATTTTAGTTGTAGATGGGAAGCAATATCCTCATTTATTTATTTATTTATTTTTATGTGGTGCTGAGGACCGAACCCAGTGCCTTACCCATTTGAGGCAAGTCCTCTACCACTGAGTCACAGCCCCAGCCCTGGATAATATCTTCCACCTTCATTCTTTTAAATATTCAAATATTTCCTCCCTTATTGGAATCTATAAATTATGATGCACGATAGAATTGCAAGTCATGTCATATTATAAAATCCCCTCCCTTTTAAAAATTATTGTTTTCTACATTTAATAAAAAATCAGCACAGAATAAATTTTTCCTATTACAAATATAGTTAGCCTCAAATAGATGGTGAGGATTAAACTATAACTTCATAATAAATGAAGAAAATATTAGAACCAATCATGTCTGATTGAATGCTGTCTAAAGCCAAATGTATTTTGATTTTGAAGTTTGGAAAAAGTCTTTCCTGCTGCAAATGCTTTGGGGAGATTTTTTTTTGTCAAATTTGCCTGTTTTATATAGGAAAACCCTCTTGGAGGATAAAAAATCATTATAGTTAATTCTAATATTTAAAGTCAACAAAGGCAGAGTTATAGGATTGAGTTGAGATGGAGAGGGATGGAGAACTCAGCATATTCCTTCTCCTGCAGAGCCCTGTGTTCTGCCCCCACAACACTGAGGCACAGTGCAAAACAGTTTGGTGCTTGTTAGAGAACTGTTGGATTTGCTATCAAGACAACTAAAGTTGATAGATGAATTAGTTGTCATGAGTACTTTTCAACTTATGCCAGTGAATGAGTGAAAAAAAAAAAAACCATTAGACTGTAAGAATAAATGCCTAAAAAACAAGACGAGTCAATACTCTTGTGATTTATCTTCAAGTTTAACAATACTGCCTCTTTTACAGGAAACTGAAAGCTGAAGACAACCAGAGAGGCTTATGCGATCTAATGTGAAAATTATCAGTCAAGATGCCTCCTGTCTGATGACACATGACGCCAGATAAAATGTTCAGTGCAATCAGAATGTACAAATTGTCGTTTCTATTCCTCGTATTGGGGTACCATTTTAAAAAAAAAGTTATTGGGTTTTTATTGTTGCTCTTTGATCCCTAACCCTAGGAAGAACCTTTCTCTTCCCCTCGATGTTGGAACCATTTCTCTTGACTTCCAGTAAGAGAAGTGTATCAACTTCTTGCTTCAGTCATCAGCCTCAAGAAAGAACCAAACAGTTCTTTTGCATTTTGCCCCTGAAATATGGCATTGCACTGCTTATATACCAAGCTAACTTATAGCAAAATATTGATTGAAGATACAAACTTGATTTATCAACCTCATGCCAAGGGCTCTCAAAGTATAATCTTTCTATAACCGACTGCTAATGCAAATCAAAGCATATTTCATTTTAACATGATTTTGAAATCAGTCTTTCATACCGCCCTTTGTGGGGAGAAACTAAAAATATAGCAAATGCAGAACAACAAACAATTCGAACGGGGTAGAAACATTGTAAATATATACTCTTTGCAACCCCTGGTGGTACTTTATTTTGTCTTCATTTCAACCATGGTAGTATATTCTTATTGGAAATGTACTTTTTGATAAGGAGGGCTAAGCCAGTTGGATCTCTGGTTGTCTAGTCATTGTCATAAGGACGCCTAGCAAAAACCTTGTTCTATTTTTCAATCAAGAAGCAATTATAAATGCACATTAGAAACAAATGGATGCCTTTAATGACCAATCGAGTAAAGACATCCTATCTTAACTGGCCTAAATTTCTTCTGGTAGTGTCAGTTCAGCTTTCAGAAGTGCCACTTAAGGAATTTTATTTGATTTTTGTTTTTGTAATGCACTGTTTTTAATCTTTTTTTTTGTTTGTTTTAAAAGCACAATCACTAAACTTTATTTGTAAAACATTGTAACTATTAACCTTTTTTGTCTTATTGAAAAAAAAAATGTTGAGAAGCGTTTTTAACCTGTTTTGTTAATGCTCTATGTTTGTATTTGGAATATTTGAATGATAAGAGATGGTGGAGTCACGTGCATACTTTATCGTGGGCCATGAACTAGAGGGTTCTTACTTTTCCTAGATTTAAAGAAAAAAAAATGGTTTAAGTTTGTTGTGGCCAATGTAGAATCCTACAAGCTTTCATTATAAGCTCAAATAGGGCATTACTGCTTTGAATTGCCAAACGATGCCCTCTGACTGTAGATTTTTATGATCTTTTTTTGTCATTATATGAAATTAATTGACTTTATAATTGGTGCTATTTGAAGAAAAAAATGTACATTTATTCATATACAGGTATCAGGCCTGACCCCACTGGAAAAACAAAGCAAAACAAAACTGAACCACAAACAATGGCTGGTATTCACTTCTGAGTCCTTTGAGGTAGGTTGAGTAGCAAGCTGGGAGGAAAGTTTTTACACTCTTCCATGCCATGTCAGGACTCCAGAGACCCAGGATTTAGAGATCTGGGGCTCTAGAGACTTGGGACTTCCTCAGAGCCTTTCAAGGTACTGCTATGCCTCCTCAACTGCACGCCACGTTTGGGCAGTGTGTGGATTGGAGAAGAGGATGAGAGCTACCACTGCAGTTTGGAAAACACTAAAGTAAAATCATTTGCATTTTGAAGATAAACCCCTTTACATTAAAAATAGTTTGGAAGCCATTATCCTAACAAATCATTGTTGTATGTCTGAAACTGGAATGCATCCTACAGCTGCAGTATCTTAAACAATCACTTCAGCCAGGTGACATTCATGATGTAGTTTTCACTGCTTGCCATTAAAAAAATTAGGTCTCATAAAAACAGATAGTGAACATGTGTCAAACTTTTATTTGCCTCATTAATAAGGAAAACTGCAAGAAGACAAGAGCAGTTGAAGAGCAAGCAACTGCAGAAGGAACTTACATATGATTGCTTAGTTAACTTTCTTTAGGACAATGCAAACATGATATTATTATCTCTACTGGGCTAGAGAACCCTAATACCACTCTTTTTCTTTAGGCTAAATAACCACTACCCTCAGGGCTACATGAATCACATTTATTATTTGCAAAATATTAATCAAAAAAATCCTTGGAGAATTTACACTCATCCATGAAGATGAAGAGGTCGGTGACTTACTCTAATCCATGTTTCTCCAGAAACAGAGTCTGAGACAAAGACTTGGATGTGAAGAATATATTTGGGATACAATCCCAGGAAGTGGAAGTGAGAGGTGAATAAAAGAAGAAAAAGTTTATGTAAGTCCTTGAAAGGATGTGAAAATACCTCCACTGGAGGGCTTCACTGGTTCTTCTGAGAAGAATTCAAAATGCCTCCCAGAACCTTGCACAGAAGGACAGGAACCTGGGTCATTATCATTTGGTTCCTGTTCCTTATTAGTTGCAGGTTGCTCGTTGGGTAAGGGACCTAACTTCCAAACACTATAGTGAGTCGACCAAGTGGGAGCAGAAAAGATGAAGCAGAAAGGAGGCAGCATCTGGCAGGCATTTGAGCTGGGAAGTTGCCAAGAGGAGGTGAGTCTGAGCTCAAAGAGAAATGACAGCCACTGTGAGTCCTCAGTGGCAGCTCCTATGAATAGGATTGTCAGAAAAATGCTTCAAATTGGTATCAAAAATCAAATAATCCTCAGCTTACCATTTTCCAAATTTAAGGTAAATATTCTTTCCTAATACCCTAAATGAAATTAGTCACAATTACTCAAATTACTTTCACATTGGTGGAGTTATGACAAATTATCAATTATTGGTAGTATATGTGTTGAATTTTAACTGCCATTTAACCTTCTAAAAATTTTTACAGTATCAGCATTAAAATACAACAAAATAAAGGATATGAAAACAGACACAAAGAGGATCCTTAGAAAAATAGCTGCAATTTTCCATTTTCTGATAAAGAGAAAAGCTTTACTATACATAAGAAAAATAAGTGTTCACAATCAATAAAGTAACTTCTAACACATGTGCTCTCTCTCTCCCCCCTTCCCTCCCTCTCTCTCTCTCTCACACATACACACACACACACACACAAACACACACACACACACACACACACACACACACATCGTGGATGAAGGCAGGCTAAATTACCAAATCCCTTGGAATAAAATGAAAGAAATACCAAGCAATGTTGAGGATGGCATAACCAATTCATTTGTTGTCTAAGACTATCATTGAGGCATTATATTGTAACAAAAGTTGGTAGCGTTTTCACAGAATCTCATAAAACAAACCTGTTAATTTAATGGAGTATTAAATTTAATGAAATGTAACATTTATATGAGCTTATTCCCTTAAATTGTGCTCATAAAATTTACATGAATTGGGTACTCGAGCAAACTTAATGTTTGTCTTCCCAAATGTTTAACTACTAATCTCCAATGTAATGGCCTTATGAATTGGGGCCTTTGGGAACTAAAGAGGTCTTGAGGGTGGAGCCTTCATGAATGGGACTGGTGTCCTTATAAAAGGGGACCCTGGAACGCTCTTTCTTTTTGCTGCCATGATACAGGAGAAGTCAGTGCACTAAGACCTAGTAGACTTCCACCTTGATCTTGAACTTCTAGCCTCTAGAACTGTTAGATTTGTTATTTATCAAGCCACATTATCTATAGTAATTTGTAACAACAGGTTGAAAATAGTAAGACAGGTCTTTGGCGTAATCACCAGCTCTCTGTGCAAGTTAATCTTTGAGTTATTAAAAATTCTTTTGGGAGAAACTGAGGGTTTTGATTCTGAGTAAAACAGAACTTTCAGTGCTTCTAGGTCAAGTGATTTCTATAACTTTCTTAGTTCAGAAATTAACAAAAGTAACCTGGACAAGTGGGACATTTTCTCTGACCTGCACTTTAGGGGTCTTCTACACTTTGGAGAGCCTTGTTTGGAACTTAAGTCCTTCTCTGTTGCATGCAACTGGCCAGGGCAGGCAGTGTCATCAGAACTGAGTTTTAGAGCCTACATAGGGACCAATGTGTACCTTGGAGTTGACATCTGGTAGTTTCAGAATTAGAGCCTAGGGAGTCCTCCTGGGGCCCTGGAGCTGGCTCCCTGGTTCCAGGAAAGTAGCTTTGTTGGCAGATTGCTCACACTGGCTGACTTACTTATTTTTCATAAAATTGAGTGGGGTTATGCTGCCAGAATAGCACTGTCATCTGATTTGGGATGACTTAAATTGTTACTATAGATAGGAGCCCTGTAGAAATATTTGCCCTGGCTGCCGGCTAGAACAACTCTGAACACAGGGAAGTGGCATGGTTTTAAACCAAATCTAATATAAACCTGAGTTTTATGTTAAATGCCTATTTAATACTCTACTTAGTGTTTTCCACAATAAGATTAGATAGTATATATTCAGCACATTATCTACCTGTCCTCTGTAGAGGACACTCATACATCATTTCTAAAATGAATCTTCCTTGTGTGTATGGAAATGAATGTTTATGTGTGTCTCTGTGATTTGGGTGGCAATGATAAAGTTAATGGTTCTTTACATACATTTTGCTTTTGAACTTACAAGAAAAAATTATGCAACATGTCAGTAAGGGCTTGGGAAGTGGAAACCATTCAGAATAGCTACTGTGGGGAATATCGTAAGAAGTAAATTGTGAATAAGTGGATACCCAAAAAATTAAGTCATTATTATGTACCTGCTAGGATTTCAACATATAGTCAAACTGAATTTTGGCCAAAATTGGTATGAAATGTGTAGTTCACTTCCTTTGACAAGGAAACCAAGACTAGGAAACTTGCTGAAATTCACAATAGGGAGATAAAAATAGAGTATTGTAAATGAATCTTACTCAACTCTAGTGCCCTTTCAGAATTTAAAACAATCCTCGAGACCAAGTTAATAAACATGAATAAACATTAAAACAATACCCAAATTCCATTCTTAAGTAGAATACAAGAATGGTATCTGTATGTGGGTGTAGGGGTGCTAAAAGTGGTCTTGCTAAATATTTAAAAGTGCCATTGACTGTAAAATATATGTAAATCTTAAAATATTATTTAGGTATGCAAAGACCACTTTTAAAAATAAGAAATTGTGAATGTAAATTTCTAAGAATTGCATATAATATATACAATCATCCCATATTAACATTTTCAATATTAAAAGAACTTAACAATTTAATTTAACAAAACTTAACTTTTCAAGTGCTACTCAGCATCATTTATAATAGAAGAACTCAAGAAGTTATTCAAGGTCATAGAATTTGCTTCTCGGATCAGAATTTTTCATTGCTTTACCTGACCCAGCAATCCCATTGGTCCAGCTCATCCCTATTTCCATGAAAAGTGAAATGTTTTGGAGAAGTTTTAGCATTTTTTGCATTGTTTTTCTTAAATTTACTAATACATTTATAATAATATTTTTGCCATTTGAATTTTGAGGTGCTTTGGAAAAATAAGTCAAGAAAAATAATAAATTGCTTATACTAATAATGTACCTATGCATAGCATTAGCATATATTTGGAAGCTCATGTATTTTATCTGGATGATTTAATATCAACAATCATTAATTAAGCCTCACATATTTCAAGTGTACATAATTAAGCAATCATTATGTATAAAATTCTTAATTCTGCTATATAATAGGGTACCAAAATTATGACTACCAGATTAACTTAAAAAAGTCACCCTCTATAAGGTATTCAAGAGTCTGATAAAGTTACTCATCAACTATTTTTCATGTTCTTTACTCTGATTTCTATCTAGGTAGTCATTCCTTGATTCTGTGATCTTCTGAGCATCTCCAATATATAGGAAGAAAAGAAAACTCTAGACATACACACAGCAGTGTGGATTGTGTGGTAGAAGTATCCACACAGTGTCAGGGAGCTTTAAAAAGGAACTGAAGGCATGTTTTATCTGGATCATGAAGGCTGAAAAGGAAGTCATAAACTCATTTATGGCATTTGAATCTTGTGTATCTCAATTATATTCTCAACAGAAGCACATAGAAGACATTTGAAAATTAAAAATGATTTAAATGAGCCAAAGGATCAATTATTAATCATGTTTGAGTAATGATTTAGATTGTTTGTTTTTATTGGTCAGTTTCCATCATTCTCCAGCTAAAACAGTTTTAGAACCACACAAATTTAAAGAATTTACCAATAAATGCATAGAAGGATTAACTGATGAAACTTATTAAGAGGATTTGGGATTAATTTTTTTAAATATTTAATTTCTCCCTTATATAGACAGAAAATCATTACTGATGCTTCTGAACTCAAGTTATAAACAACAACAAAAAAAACCCACATGAAATCCAGGTCAATGCAATGAATTAAATTTATGGTGTAATGGTGCAATGGAAGTGAGACATACAAGAGGACTCAGAGGAGACATGGTTCAACCAAGGCTCCAACTCCACCTGTCTGTGAACTTCTTTGCTCTGCTTAGTTCCCCATACTGCTTTCTCACAGTGTTATCATAGCAGATAGTCCAGGTGCAGTGGCACAGGCCTATAATCCCAGACATTCGAGGCAAATCAGGAATATCACAATTTAGAGGCAAGGCAGGAATATCACAATATAGTGAGAGCCTATCTCAAAAGAATTACAATTTAACTTCTCAAAAGACTCTGACAGTGCATCCAGTGATATCAATTGTTATACATACTCTTTCCAGGACCAATCCTGTGTCCAGAATAATACCATACACTATTTGACTTAAACCTAGATTTCCCTCTGCTGAAATATATTGACCTACAATGCCTGAAGCATTTGGACTGTTTGTTGAAGAGAATGGATAATAGGAAAGTACCCGACAAGGAACAAAATAAACATTCTCACTAATATATTTAGCAGTTAGTCTGTGTGCTACGTGAACACTTATACTTAGTGTATGTGGAACTATTTTAAATGATTATAAAGTTTTTGACACTTTTCTCATTAGGAGGCAAGGTTTATCACCATGAATTCTCTAGATGCATGTTTGACTGCTTCAACCACCAGAGAAAGATCATGACTTCTGTGATTAAGTCATTAAAAATCAATGAAACTTCCTTCTAGTCCTTTGGAAATTTACGCTACACTATCTCACTCTTTTAATATAGTTGCTATGCTACCAAAAACATGAAGCCATCTAAAAGGTTTTTGTATAGGTCAACAATCTCAAAAGAGGCCAGCTTTACTGCCTGTCACGGGAATCTGAGGATTCCAACCTTCAGCCATTTGAGACACCCCAGTCATTCACATCGCCCCAACTAGTACCCTGGACTTCATGAAGCAGCCATGAAGACTTCACAAGACAAGATGTCCCAGCTGTGCCTGGAATTCTGACCCACAGAATCCATGAGTATAAATTAATGACACTTTAAATCACCAAGTGTGGGGTGGTTTTTACACAGCAATAACCAGAATTGTTTGAATGTCTCTAGTGAATAGAAAATCCATAAACGTAGAAACAGGAAGAAAGATATGAAAAAAAAGGGAAGTTGCCAGGCATTTAAGCAATATCATATGTTTCGAGAGTGGAGGATGAAGGGTTGAAATAGTATGATGATAAACAAAACCCTTGTACTGTATGTATAGCATCACTCTTAGTGATCCAAGTAGTATATTGTCCAGCTATAAAGAAATCTGCTGCCCAGAACACACACATCAAGTCACTAGTTCTCAGGTTTTACTTTATAAACCAGAAATATATATTTCTTCCCCTGATTTTATGTGCCAGAGATGCAGCAGGAGTTCTTAAAAGAAATTTTGAAGTTTAGGAAACAGCTCTTCTGCTAGTAACCAGGACCTAAATCATTCACACAGATATGGCAATCACACAATTTTTCTTATCTTTCCTCCTGCCTCTATTCTTTTTCATTATTTCTTATTTCTAATTTTACCAAGGCAATAAACATCAATACAGAGAAAGATTAGTTAATATTATTCCCTTTACTAGAAACAAAGGTTTAATAAAAAAATTAAAATTTGATAGACTATTTCCCTACTTCTTTATAATGTTTATAGTATTTATCAGATAATAATGAATTTTTAAATGCATTTCAAATAGAATCATCATCATAACTTTAATTTGCAGATGAGACAATAAGGCTTCAGAAGGTGATTTGCCCCAGTTCACACACCTAAGTTACTAAAAAATAGACATAAATCTAGTTTATAAGTTCTAGATTGACTATAATAACCTGAATTTACTGTACTATCAATTCAAACAACACCTGTATTTCAATATCTTCTCCCATTAATATCTCAAGGACCTTGTCCGTGCAGGTGTTGAATTTTAGTCTTTATCCACCTAATATTTTTCAAGAATTTGGAAACATTGGAAAGAACTTGGGGATTTACAGAAGCATGATGTTCCATAATACACAGAAAAGAGGACTAACGAGTGGCTATCCCTGTTTGGCATTATGGTACCAGAATTATAAATGCACTGGCACGGTTGTTTATAAACTACTAGTTGTGATTTACTACCACTCTGAGAACCCAAACAGGGTACATTCTCATATTTGGAATCAAGGAAATTTCTTTTCTTTAACTCAATTCCCTGGGACTTGTAGAACTGGTAACCTGTTGACTTAAAGACAATTCACTCTGAAGAGTAATTGATGATTGAACTAGTATCTCCAGCACAAATTATCTATAGTTTCACGGAGATTTTTTTTTCCTTTGGTCATTGAACTTGTGTGTGTAACTATATTGGTTTACAAAAATATTCCACAGAGTGGTTTAACATAAAGCAAGTATGTTTTTCATATAGCAATCAGAGTGAAACTTCTAAAATGTATTTTTGATCATCATTCTGAATCTCTTTCGAAGCTCCCCTAGCTTTGTTCTCATTCATAGTATAAATAAATAAATACAATGAGCTATGAACCCTCTTTCCATTTATCTCTATGACCTTACCCGTGTTTTAGCCAGATTTTTGTCATTGTGACCAAGATATCCAACATAAACAACTTATAGGAGAAAAGATTTATGTTGGCTCACAACTTTTCAGTTCATGACTGACTGACTTCATTGCTTTGGGCTCAAGGCGAGGCAAAACATCAGGGCAAAAGGAGATGGTGGGAAGAAAGCTACTCAGCTCATGGTAGCCAGGAAGAGAGAGAAAAAGCATCCCAGCACAAGACAGAGTCCCTGTTTTAGTTAGCATTTCTGTAATGGTGACCAAAATACCCAATAAGAACAACTTAGAGAAGAAAAGTTTATTTGGGGCTTACAGTTTCAGCAGTCTCAGTCCATGGAGAGCTAACTCCGCTGCTCCGGACCCAGGGTGAGGCTGCCCAGCATGGAGGAAGGGTCTAGCAAAGGAAAGCTGTTCCTCTCATTGCAGCAAGGAAATGGGGGCAGAGGGAGAATAAGAGAGAAACAGAAGAAGGGATCACAAGAAGAACAACTCTTCTAGGACATCCACTTCCTGCAGTTATCACACAACACCTGCCAAAAATTACCACCCCGTCAGCCTATTCAAACTAGAATGGAACAGATTAGGTTAGGACTTTTTAGGACTTACAATCATCTCACCTCAAAATAGTCCATCATTAACAGAAGCTTTGGGGGGATATCTCATATCTGAACCTAACAATCCCCGAGGCCATACCCCCAGTGAGCTACTTCCTCCCACCATGCCCTACTGCCTACAGTTCCACCTCCACCTACTAGTTTATTCATCTATTAGTAGATTAATACATTGACCAGGAGAGAGCCCTCATGATTCAGTCACTTGCCAAAAGCCCCACCTCTGGACACTGCTACATTGAGGACCAAGCTTTCGCCACAGAAGTTTTGGAAGACATTGCAAATTGAAACTATAACAACCTACCACTAATTTCCAGTCACATAACCTCCTTCTGTTCAGTGAATACATCTGGTAAACACCCTACCTTTAAGTATTTGCATTTGATTTCCCTGAAATTAATACACTCTTCCTCTAGCTATACCAAGCTTAAATTTTTTGTTTCAAGTCTTTGTTTTCTAATGACATCTTGTGTAACGACTTTGTTTAAAATTGTAGCTCAACTGCCATACCTTCTTTCACCTTCTGTTTTGTTTTTCTACATAGTAATTACCTCCCTTTAATTTTTTTCTTAATCATCTGCTCTTCAGCAGGAATGATTATGTTTTATGCACAGTTCCTGGAACCAAATGAAGTATAAAACAGGTGCTCAATGTGTGTGTGTGTGTGTGTGTGTGTGTGTGTGTGTGTAGTATAGATTGAGTAGAGATGGCACTTTGATTCAGCAATAACATATAATTGTCTGAAGAAAAACCTTTATTCTTGGGATGGTCTCTGAAGTGTCTTAATGGTGCCAGTGTGGATTAGTGAATAATTAGGTCTTTTGTTTCTGAGGGACTTAAGAAAAACTGTCATTCTTCTGGTGAGATTTGGGAAAGGAAAGGACAATTTTTAAATACCCCACGTACCCTTTGGGCAAGAAAGAACATAGATCCTCTAGCCTCTGCTTCTTCAAATAAGGAGTTAGCAGTAACTACTCAAGCTGACTGTTACAGTGTGTAGCTGGAATGTGTCCGAAGGCTCATGTGTTGAAAGCTTGATTCCCAAGGCAACTGCGTTCAGAGGAGAAGCTTTTACAAAGTGATGTGGTAATGAGAGCCTTGGATCAATTAATACTTTTATGAATTTGTAGCTAAATGGACTATTAGAAGGTGGTGGAAACTGTTGGAAGCGGGACGTACTTCAAGGGAGTAGGTCTTTTGGGGCATGCCTGTGGGGATTACATTTGTCCTACACTCCCTTTTTTTCAGTTCTCTTGCTGCTTCCTGGCTGCCATGAGGTGAGCAGCTTTACTCTGCCACACCTTTCTGCCATGATGTACTGCCCTGCCTCAGGCCCCAAAACAAGGGAGGTAACTAAGCAGACTGAAAGCTCTGAAATCATGAGCCAAAATATCTTTCTTTTTTTAGGTTGTTTTCTTCAGCTCTTTTGTTACAGCAACAGAAAGCTGACTAACACATTAAACCTCACCTTTCCATAGCCTTTTTGTTTCTCTTACAGCACTCCTGGGCCTCAACCTGTCAGCCATATCATCCCATGTCATATGCCCTAGATACTACAATATCTTTTCCCTCCTAATCAAAGAAAGACTGAGATCATGTACAAGAATGGGATCCTAATTAGAATAAGTTATACTCTATGTATATATAATATGTCAAAATATGCTCAACTGGCATGTATATCGAAAAAGAACAAATAACAAATAAAATAAGATAAGTAGATGAGAAAAAGCAGACTAAAGCAATGGTTCTCTAAGTGTGCAGCAGCAGCACCTGAAAAGCTGATCACTGGGTCCCACTCTAGTTCTACTGATCTTGAACTCTGTAATGGGACCCAGAAATCTGTATTTTAACCAACACTACAGGAGATTTCTGTGCACGCTCAAGTTTCAAATACGCCATGCTAAGCACACAGCATTTCAAGGGCAGATAACAGGTATCCTTGGCCCAGAGATAAAGATGGACCTAGGGATGTGCTACCTAGAATCAAGGTACTTGATCTCTGGCCCAGTGTCCTGGGGCAACAGCACAAGAGCAATTGCAGGCAGCAGCTACTTTTGGCTCTGGGCCAGGAGATTCAAAGACCTCAGTCCTGCAGCGTGGTAGTCTGGATAAACTGCTGCAGATCCCTGCCCCCTTACTGAGCTGCAGGAGATGCACCCATGCCTCTGGATCAGTGGACCCTTACTCCTGCTCCCACCCATGTTCGTGGCTGCCTGGTGATCAGATTCGCCTTGCCTCTCATCTTACAGAATGCCAATTTGGGAGTTAAATAGGAATTTCTGATTCCTAAATCAGATAGGCCCCTCACAGCCCACATTTAAAAGCTGCCTTCCTTTCCCACCTCTGTCCTAGGTAACCCTGAGGATCAGCCAGGTCTGGAAGTAGAGAATCTGTTTATGGATTAAAAGGATTCACCTCACCAGAATCCCTTACTCACTCTGCCTCAAGAGTTCAGGGCTAGGCATTTGTGACATAATGTGGGGGTGCACTGCCACCTTGGTCCCGAGAAGGGGACTCAGAGGTGGAAATTTTATAGAAACCTAGTCCAAAGTGTGTCAAAGCTTGTGAAGAGTTCATGTTAGAGACCTGAAGTTACATAGAGACCTGTCCTCTGAATCCAACCCATTCTCATGGACTTCAGCCTTTCCCAGGCCAATAACATTACCCCGTCCCTCTTGGCTGTTAGCAGGGTCCCCTCATAGGCAGTTTGACCAAGATGGTAGTTTCCTCTGAAATCCAGAAATAATTTAGGAATCAAAGTATCTTTCACCCTGAAGTTGTTAGTCTATGTTCATCACCAGGTTTGAATATCTCTGTTGTGTTCCTAGGTCCACCATTGCTGGCTTATGTGCACGCATCATTCTTAGTTGGTTTCTGGAAGGGGGGAAAACTGTGCAAATGGCCCTCTCTGCAAACAGAAGGCATCCCACCTGACTCCCTCTTCAGAATAAACAGATTCAGACTTTCATTTGCAGCTCCTGCAACTTCTAATAAATGTTTTAAAGCACTTGTTTTTTTCAGTAACTAATTAAAGGTTATGTTTTAGAATATGGTTTGAAAATCTGGATGGATAATATTATCCAGAATATTTAGAGAAACTTTGCAGAATCCTTTCTTGTATTCACCACTCTTATCTTTCAAGTTGCTTTATTTTCTCTCTCTCTCTCTCTCTCTGTGTGTGTGGTATGTGTGTGTGTGTGGGGGGGGGGTTCTTTCTTTCTTTGGCAGAAAATATACTTTTCAAAACTTCCTGATCAAAGAAGTAATATCTCCTGTAATTTTAATTTTAAGGCATTAAGAATGGCCCCTCCCCTTTATTTTGTTTCCTCTTCTCCTTTCTTTTCTGGTAGGCTTATCCCTTCTTTCTGCTTCAACATCACAACTTCACAGAGTTGCCTACATCTAAATACATTAATAAAATGGGTCAAGTATAAGATTAACATTAACTTGTTGAGTCCCATCCCCAGTACCACAAAAACAAAACAAACCAAAGCAAACCCCAAAACCCACCTTGTATACATGGAAGAAAAATGTGAGTATTTATTTCTTAAGACCTTAACGTTTTCTGGATAAAATTTCCTTTTTCCGTGGTAAAGAGTGAACATTTGGATATAACATACCAAGATGTTTAAGTGGACACCTTCGGATTTTTCAACTTGATTATAAATATATCCCTCATTCTGACCTTGATCATTGAGTAAAATCCATGTCGGTGTTTTTTGTGCATCTGTGCACACATGATATGAGAAGATGTAACTGTGTGTGTCTTTCTGGCAGTTTTAATAAGAAAAGTGACTGAAATCACTCTTATTTTGATTAAAATGTTCAGATAGAACAGAGAGGAATTACAGGAAGACAGGACGGAGGTCTATACTGGAGCAGGATCGGAACTGCAATGCGCCGAGGTCTGTGCCGCAGAGCTAAAATCCAGTTTGGTTGTTTGTTTTGGGATTCCTCTTGGCATTGACCTGTTCTTTTATAATACAAGGTACGGCATCTCTAGTCTGGAGTTGGCCTGACATCGAAAAGGTCAGGCAGCACTTGGGAGCCCCCTCTTTTTCTTTCTGAGCCGTACAGTGGGAGACTTCACCAGTGTCCATGTGTGTAATTGGATGTAAATTTTATTAAGGGAAAAATTAGCTTAAGTAACCAAACTAAAATTTATTATGAATAAAGAAAACAAACAAAAAAACTAGTAACTTGAAAAATAATCTTCCTAGTCTAAGATATTTTTAAGTAATGGACAGGGAATGAATATTGTGTATACATGTAGTATATGTATGTACAGAAATTTTAGTATGTAAATTTGTGTATAGAAATTTCTGTGTGAATCTACTTATAACTTCAAATACTCCACCAGATTGGAGATATTTTTGACATATATTAATTTATTGACTTCTTTTTTTAAAATTATTTTTAAAGTAAGAGCATCATTTTGATCTGATTATGTGTAGATCTGTATTATAAATTTATTCCATTATTTTTGCTTAGATTTTAACCAATATTTTCACATAATCAATAGTCCAGTTAATCATCACAATTTGATTTAAATAAACCAACTGATCATTTCTATAAAGGCTTATGTAGACACTCCAGAAAACAAATTAAAGATTAGGTAGTCAAGGATATCAGAGAACAATTATTGTTTTTCCTCTATTAATACTTTAATTCATGATAGAATATTGATAATAGCCACTGGGGTATGGACAAAGTAAATAAAACAGAAACATTCTTGATGAAAAAATAGAAACATATCATTTACTTCTTATTTCACATAGACTAATTATAGTTCATGAAAAATAAATTATGAATCCACAAACATATAGATAGTTAAAAACAGAACCAGGGTTAAAGTCAGTTCTTTGCCTTCATATCTCATGTACTACTTCAATTTTAATAATTCTGTACTTCAGTCTTTTGAATCTCTGTGTTATAATCCCAAAGATCCCAATTCAATATTCATGATACATGTTTGTACTCTTTAGGCTTTTTTGGTGCCAAAAATAAATATTGGTTTTGTTCCTGCTTAAAACATCCTGAAATATGTCCTACTCATAAAAATTAAGTACACATTTACTTTGGAGTTATTTTAACAAATGCAAGTGTGTATTTAAAAATATTAATTTAAAACTCATTTGTTTTCATTCAAATCATTAATTAAAAATTATCATTTCTGTAGTTCCTAGTTTCCTGAAACTTCAAACCACAGATATAAGTTCCATTTTTTTTCAATTTTCATGATAGTCAAAAACGCTCATTTTTACTTCCTATTGGAAATCTTGTTTTATGTTATAAAAATATTTTTACAAGTATTAATTTTAAAATTATAGGCTAATCAGGGACTGGATTTGTGGCTCAGTAGTAGGGCTTTGTACCACATATAAATAAATAAATAAAGGTTCATCAACATCTAAAAAATTGTTTTAAAAAATTGTAGGCTAATCAAAGGACTACTTTATTGTACATATTTGGTAAATATCTACTAAAATATCTCTTATGTAGACAAATATTTATCATGATAAACTCTGTTATTGAGAATATAACAAATTTAAATACATGTGAGATGTAATGGAAATTCCATTGTATCCCAAACAATATAAGCATGCATTGCTGCTATCATTCAACTATTTGGAGTGAATTTAGATAATGTATAATACAGCAGAAAACATGAGAGTTAACTATTAAGAAAGAGAGGAAAAATATTAATTATTTGTAAGTGATATGATAACCTCAAAATTCAAAGACAGTCAATGAACAAAGGATTCAAATTAATAGAAGAATTCATCAAAGTACATAGATTCAAGCTCAATATACCCATGAATACTTTTACTTCATACCAACAATAGCCAGCTAAAAATAATAGAAAAATAATCTCACCTAAAATAGCAATATTAAAATACTTCTAGGGGCTGGGGTTGTGGCTCAGTGGTAGAGTTCTCATCCAGCACGTGTGAGGCACTGCGTCCAATCCTCAGCACCACATAAAAATAAATAAATAAAGGTATTGTGTCCAACTACAACTAAAAAAAAAATTTAAAAAACCCAAACACTTCTAATGAGAAATGCACAAAAAAAAAAACAGTTACTAAACCAGGAATAGTACTGGAAAACTATTATTTATCTGTAATAACAACATAGACTAACTGCCAATAAATGATGGATACTTGTTCCAAAAATATTGTTTTAAAATGCAAATTTCAAAATTAAATCATATTTTCCCTTTGACTTTAGGTGAAATATGTGATGATGTTTCTGTATTAAAATATTCTTTTCCAGCATATTTGCTATTAAAATATTTCTCCCAATTAAAAGAAAACCCTGACAATAAAAATTGCAATGTTCCTTGCTAGTCTTGGACCATCCCAAGGTTTATTTACAAGGAGTGATTACAGCACAATCTATGTATGTTAGGTATGCATACAAATGACCTGTTTGTGTCTATATATGTATGTGTGCATATCACAATATTGTGTGTATTTCAACCAAAGAGAGAAAACTCGTATCAATATTAACTCATTATATCAGATGTGTCACCAATATTTACTTAACTTAAATAGGAGCTAGGCATTCAATACATAGTGAATATTTGATCAGTACAACATTTGGTCAAAAATTATGACCTTGACATTGAAGGCTAAGCAGGAAAGATATTGTACCACCTTTGGAGCATTCCTAACTGTCCAGTTTCTTTTGGATCTTTCTGAGGATGCATGTGAATATGGGTAATTTATAGCCTTTGAATAAGTCACAGTTGACAGTCATGGTCAATTTGAATGTTACTATGGAGGCTTTTATTCACTACTTTATTTATCCAATCTAAATGTAAGTACTTCCTTCCATATTTTGGTGCATTGATGAAGTTGTGAGTAATACAGCCCAATGTAAAACTGAAAAAATGCAGTTTATTTGCATGTGGTATTAAAATGTAGTAAGACTTTTTGTTGTATTTTTTATTTCTTCTTTGTTGATTTGCTTAAGTGTGGACTTTCGTTTCTTCAGAATCATACAGTACAAACGACAGAAATAAAAATCTTCTTGTAGAACATTTTGATTTTTTAGAACACAATTTAAAGGTTAAAAAGAAAAAGAAAGAAACATGATAACAGACAGGTGGACCTCTCTCTCTCTCTCTCTCTCTCTCTCACACACACACACACACACACATACACACACATACACACACACACACAAACACACACACAATACATATCTGGATAGCTGTTCCCAATACAAAACTTGTTTCCATATTTCTAGTATATTGCAATGGCAAATAATTTCTAATTTTTAAAATCAAAATAAATCTTGGACAATCAATATCATTCTTTAATATCCTGGTGTTGAGGGCCACAGCCTAGTCGGAATGACACCTGGCATTTTGCCAGAGGGAATGGTTGAAAGGTGCTGCCAGTGAGCCATTGAGATGATAATGGTTAGTTAAGCTGTGTATTCAGTTGTATATTAGACCTTTGCTGTCCGGCAATAGGGCAGCTCTTGCTGCCTCAGGCACCCATTACATTGGAGTTGAGTTGTTGTGGGGTTCCCAGAGAGTTGGGGCAGAGCCTGGTGGAGAGCTGGAAGAGAAAGCGGGGAGTGTGCCTGGAGTGCTGGTGGAGTTTGGGCAATAAAGCTTCCTGTTTGATATACAAGTGCTTTGTGGCTGTGGCGGCTCGGTGATTTGTGCCCAGCCAGACTGTGGCATCCTGACTTCACATTTTTTTGGAAAAAAGTTCACTCATATATGCTTTTTTTGCTAGAGTATGATAGACTTGAAAAAGAAAGAAAACTAAATGAAAAATAGTGTAACATTTTCCATCATTCTTTTTTTGCCATTATCAAAGCAAGCCTTAGCAAAAGTGAGGTGCTAAGCAACTCAGTAAGACCCTGTCTCTAAATTAAAATACAAAATAGGACTGGGGATGTGGCTCAGTAGGGAAGTGCCCCTGAGTTTAATACCTGGTATCCCCTCCCCCCAAAAAAGATTATCTTGAAATATACCACATAATCAAGATAATGGCATTTCTTTATTCTGATCCTGATGGTATGTATATATGAGTTTTTATCAACTCCAAATATGATAATGATTAGCTGAGAAATCCTTCTCTTTAAAGACCAGTTTTTATTGAAATTCAACAATACCTCAATTAGCATAATATAGGATAGGTTTTTAAATTTTTGGTACCAGAGATTTATCCAAGGGGCACTCAACCACCAAGCCATATCCCCAGGCCCTTTAAAGTTTTATTTAGGGTCTCACTGAGTTGCTTTGGGTATCTCCAAGTTACTGAGGCTGGCTTTGAACTTGCAATCCTTCTGCCTTCACTGCCCAAGCCACTGAGATTACAGGTATATGCCACCACACCAGGTTTTATTTAAGAATCCTCTGCAAGAATCTTTGTGTAATCTTGGAAACTTCCTTTAAGTTATATGTTTATATTTGTAACATTCTGTTCAACTTGATTCATGATCTTGTGGTTCATACATATTAAAAACATTAAATTCTTATGATTTAATTTAAATTTTAAATTAGATGTTTCTTTCTGTTTATGTATTTTATGGAAATGCTTACATGGTACTAGTTAAACTTAAATAAGGGGGCATTAAGTTGCCTAATATAGCAACTTGCTTAGTAAAATGGTTGTCCATTATGACTTAGATACATTTATATGCTTGATAGAATCACAGAAAGAACTGCCAAACTTGTTCCTTGTATTATAATTCAATTTCCAATTTCTTATGGATGAACTGATTTAATGTCTAAATAAATACTCTTAAGTTTCTGTAGCAAACTACTCATTGTGACAGCATGTACTCTCTTAGTCTGCTTAAAATGTGTAAAAATTTATGTTGGATGATATGAACTAAAAAAAAATAGAAAACCATATCTAAAGAAAATGGATGTATGTTATATGCTGTGATCTTCTTTTAATTTGTTCGAATTAGGTTTACATGACAGTAGAATGCATTTGACATATCATACATAAATGGAGTGTAGCTTTTCATTCTTCTGGTTGTACATGGTCATGTAATCATATATGCACATAGGGGAATTCTGTCTGATTCATCCCACTGTCATATGATGTGATCTTAAAGTTTTCAAACCAAATGCTTTATGAGTCCAAGTATTAAAGAAAAACTGTAACTATGTTGTTTCATGTCACACATTTTAGCTTCATAATTTCAACTGCTATGAATATCCTATCATTTTACAGTTTTACAACAATTGTGCCATTTTTAAAAATCCATTAAGGAATATTATATGCTTGTTATTTGGTCTTAAAAATGAAAAGGCCCATGGCTTTTAATACTCAAAGTAAATTCGTTCTTATAAGAAAGCTGTAGATATAAGTTCCTTGTGAACTATATTCACAAGGTTAGTATGGTTCATATCATTATATCTAAATGTGAGTTTCTAAGTATAATTAGAGGAACATCATTTCACATATTTTGTCAATACTTTGTAATGATCTTCAGAGTGAGTCAATTCAGAAATAAAATCATTTAAAATATCTGTACCTAATTTGGTTGTAACAACAATAAAACTCCAAACTACTTCTTCCTAACATTTACAAAGATTTTAAAAAATAATTTAAAATATTCACATACCTTATCTAATATTTTACTGATGCAATGAAGACAATTTGGTTTTAGATCAAAATGAAGTATATGGAATATCTAAAATAGAGGTACATGCTATAATTACTTAAGTAGCAAGTGGTTCTTTTCTTGATTAACTTTATTTTTAGTTTATCTATTTTGAAGAGTTTTGTTTTAAATAATATGATTTTTTTTGCAAAAATGTTGACTTGGGACCTAAAATTTGAAATTTGAAGAAAATTCCTCCTGTAAGTCACATCATGCTATCATGTATTTTATCCAAAACAGTTATACCTCCCTCTCCATTAATACAATCCTTTATTATGTTCTAAGAATAAATACATACTTGTATTTACAAGATTATATTTATCTTATTTAAGGTAAATTCATATCCATAATTTTAATTACATTTTTTTAAAAAATTCCCAATTAGGCCATTTCAACCCTGATTAATCACAACAAAAATTTGGCACCTATTGAAAAATGTTTAATTGCTATTGGTTTTCTTCTACACCAATTATCTTCTAATAAGAAGTATTTCTGTATGTGTACACAATGGAGTTTTATTCAGCCTAAAAGAAGAATGAAATTTTGTCACTTATTGGAAAATGAGTGGAATTTGAGACCATTATGGTAAGCAAAATAAGCCAAACTCAGAAAGTCAAGGGTTCTATGTTTTCTGTCATCTGTAGAAGCTAGAGAAAAAAAATAAAAGAAAGGTGGAGAGGGGTTCTCATGAAAATTAAAGAAGGAACAGTTGAGAGGAAACAGATCAGAGTGGTGGAGCAAGGGAGGGCAAGGGGAAATTCTGGGGAAATGATATTGACCATATTATATTGTTTTATTGTATGCATGTATGAATATGTACCAATGAATCACAACTTTATGTACAATTATAATGCACCAAAAAATATAGGGGGGAGGAGAAAAATAAAAGGATTTCTATTATCATTTTACATATCTGGAAAATGAAGTACAAAGATATTTAATAATTTATCAGAGGTCAAATTTTTGGCCAGTGATAAAGCTGGAATGTGAGTCCTAGTCCATCAGTTTCCTAAGCATTTGTTAATCTTGAGAAGTTTTGCGAAAAATCAGGCAAAGCATTTGTCTTTGTTTCAGAAGTAAGAAACATAGTAACTGTTATTATAATTTGGAGTTCAGTAAAAGTAAGCCAAATGTGATGATCTTTAAAATATTTGATAAATAGCTCTAGGATGAATAAATAATCCTGAGAGATAATCCTGATGTCATTCCATACTATTTTAATTGCCTTAGTAATTTTAATCATTTTCACAACTTCAAAATCTTTCAAAAATTTTCTAAATGACTGACACATTGTTACTCCATATTATTTGAAACTTGCATTTGGATTTGAATACTTCTCTGCTTCACTTGATAAGAAGGTATTCTTGAGGACAAGTCAAATATGTGTTGGTGATGAGGAATATCTGAGTTATGTCTACTCTTAGTGCCATTTGAGAAAATAAAATGTAAGAATTGATGTCATCAAACTTCAGAAATCTCTTATATCCAGTTAAGTTTATTTTCTCCATCAAATTTCCTCTTTCTTGCTCATCTCTCTTTTGTCTCTACTGTTTTTGTAATTTCCTCTAAGTCCCCTGTATTGCATTTAAGTGTTATTTTATTTGTTGTGAGTCTAATGCATTGGATGATTTCACAGGATGATATGTGCCCTGGCATATTATCTTGTTGAACTATTCAATTAAATATGATAATGTTGAGCACACTGACACTGTTAAACACTCAGGTAAATGAGCAATTCACCGTGAAGAAATATTTGAAGTCATCTGCATGACTGTAAGCAATATTTTTAATGTAAGTACTTCAGGTTTCTAGTGAAAGATAAATATAAGAGAAAAACAGGAACTAGAATATATGAAAGACTAAAAAGACATCAGAAATTATTTTTAATTGTTCCTTTTTCTATACAAAACATAGAATGTGAATGGACTATTAAAACCTTTTTCCAAGATGGGGTTGCAGCTCAGTGGCAAAGCACATCCCTCGAACACGTGAGGCACTGGGTTCAATCCTCAGCACCACATTAAAAAATAAATAAAGAATAAAGATGTTGTTTCTATGTATAACTAAAAAATTTTTTTTTCAATTGTAAAGTGATTCAAATTACACTGCCCTGTAATTAACTCATTTTATTGACTGCATTACCATAGTTCTTAGCCCTTTTAAAAAATGCATTATTTTTAGACATTTTCCTTAAGTACAATATATAATTAGTATTGTCTCATTACATTCTGCATCATTTATATTAAAATCTCTTTTTATGGAAGTTAGATATTAAAATGTCCCTTGGGCTGTTTAGAGAATTTTTAGCTGTCAAAGCGACACTTTAGAACATTTGGAGCTCAAAAATAAAGGAGGTTGCTGATCAATGGCATGTGGGTGGCAACTGATGAAGAACAATCCCTTAATATTGTGCTGAAAATTCAAATTAAATGACAGTACTTAGACCTTGAGGTCTTCATTTCTGAACATTTTTTTTTTACTGAGAAGCTCTTTTGTTCTGTGGGAAAGGTCCTCTTTCTTGGCAGTGAAGTGTAAGAATTCTTAATTATTTTTCAGTATGATTTTGGTTAGAAATAAAAGAAAGTAAAATGGTTTGTTTAGGAAGTCTTCCTATTGGCTTAAGCATTTATTCTAATTTAAATGTCTTCACAATGAACCAGGTTGTAACTTATAGAATGAAAACATATATTGTGTTTAAGTATTAGATATTTAACTTTGTATGCATGTTAAAGGTTTATATAAATTTTAGAGTTCTGGCAAAACTCTTTTATTACTAGAAATTGGACTAGCTATCTAGATATCTAACTTAAAACAATGAAAAGTATTGGTTATCCATGGGATAAAAATGTATTCAGTACTCAAGTATTAAAAAAAACAATAAAACCCATTAAATGATACACATTTCTATTTCCAACTTTTCAGTTATTGTACTTCATATCAAAAATAAACAAGCAAAGAAATCACACACCTATCTCAGGGTTTTGAACATAATAATATTGTATATGGTACATATATTCTTTGCCTCCTTTTATTGTTATCATTTTCATCATCATCAAAAATAACTGGGCACACATATCTGAAAATAAGCATGGTAGGTGAAATACAAAGTAAAATTTGTTGATTCTATCACTCTTGAAATGCAATCCGTGTACTTTTCCCCATTATTATTCTGATTTTTAAAATATTGCATTATGTCCTATTGTGTAGTTGTATTAAGCCCACATCATGACATGTCTATCTTATTACTTATATCCTTTTGCCTATTAAACCATATTTTCTTATTTGCTTTTATTTGCTCATTCATTTTTAGACAAGTATATTTCTGCTAAATTATTGATTTGCTGCCCATTATTCCCCAAATAGGACAACAAGCAATTCACAAAACCCTCATTTTAGAAACTGAAGTCCAGGTTAATATGTACTCCGGAAATAATTGAGATTTACCAGTGTTGATAAAAAAAAAAAGGAAACAAATAACATAGAGCCAATAGAAAAGTAATTTATCTGTGAAAGGTGAAATATATTAGAGAATTCTTTGGTACTCACTATGAAAATAGTCAATAAGGAAAAGATTGTGAGATATTCTTGAATGAATTGAAAGTAGAAAGAATAATTATAGGGGACATGAAAAAAACAAGTGTAACAATTATTATACTTGAAAACTTTTCACAACTAAAGAATTGATTACTTATAGCAAAAATGTTCACTATATTACATACAAAATTGATGGAAAGAGATAAATATCTGGATATATCCTGAAAATGTTGTAATTACCACTTATTTTTTTTTAGTTGAGGAATTAGCATTTGGATAGAAAACTAAGAGATAAAACTGAAAACTTGGGATGGAAACTTCTTTTCTGTTTGCAATGTGACATTAAATGTGCTACTGGAGCAAAATCTACTGAATTAAAATGCAAAAGATTATGATATGCAATCTTTATTTGCCATTGAGTTGTCATAAAATTGTGAAAGCAATAAAAATATAGACTTTCATATTTAAGGTCTTAGAAAATATTTCTCAGTGTTTCATCTTTAAGGAAAATAATCTTGACAGTGTAATATGGGTAACTAAAAGATGCAACCCAATTATTTTTAAATACAGGAAAATGACAGAAAATGTTTGATAATGAGCATTGATGTCAGACAAACACGAAGTTGAATATAAATTAAAAAGTAACATCCGACAGTGGTTTAAAACACAGGTTCTAGGAAGACAAAGTATATTTCATTCCTGAGTGGGCCACTTAAAAATTCATGTGATAGAACGAAATTGAACCCCTATCTTTCACCCTGAACAAAACTCAACTCAAAGTGGATCAAGGACCTAGGCATTAGACCAGAGGCCCTGCACCTGCTAGAAGAAAAAATAGGCCCAACTCTCCATCATGTCAGCTCGGAACAGACATCCTCAATAAGACTCTTAAAGCACAAGAAGTAAAATCAAGAATCAATAAATGGGATGGTATTAAACTAAAAAGCTTATTCACAGTAAAGGAAGCAATTAAGAATGTGAACAGAAAGCCTACAATATGGGAGAAAATCTTTCCCACCTACAACTCAAATGGACCATAATCTCTAGGATATACAAAGAACTCAACAAACTTGCCATCATAAGACCCAAATAACTTAATCAATAAATCGGCAGAGGAACTGAAGAGGCAATTCACAGAAGATCAACAAGTATGTGAAAAAAAGTTCAACATCTATAGCAATTAGAGAAATGCAAATTAAAACTACTCTGAAATTCCATCTCACTCCAGTCAAAATGGCAATTATCAAGAATACAAATAATAAATGTTGGTGCAAATGTGGGGGAAAAAGTTCACTCAGACATTCCTGTGGGTCTGCAAATTGGTGCAATCACTCTGGAAAGCAGTATAGAGATTCTTTAGAAAACTTGGACTGGAACCACCATTTAACTCAATTATCTCACTCCACTCCTAGGTCCATACCCAAAGGACTTAAAATCAGCACACTACTGCGATGCAGCCTTATCATATACACAATGGAATATTTCTCAGCCATGAAGAAGAGTAGAATTATGGATTTTGCAGGTAAATGGATGAAACTGTAAAATATCATGGTAAGTGAAATAAGCCAGTTCCAAAAACTAAAGGCTGAATATTCTCTCTAGTATATGGATGCTAATCCACCACAAGGAAGGGTAGGAAGGGGAAGAATGGAAGTTCATTGTATTAAACAAAATGGGAATGAAGGAAAGGAAGGGGGATGGGAATATGAAGGACAGTATAATGAATTAGACATAACTTTCCTTTGCTTATAAATGAATACACAACTACTGTATCCACATTATGTATAACCACAAAAATGGGATCCTAATTGAAAGGAGTTGTATTCCATGTATGTATAATATGTCAAAATTCACTCTACTGTCATGTATATCTAAAAACAACAACAGCAGCAGAAGAAATCTGTGACCTTGGGCAAAGCTTCAGATTGTTTTCTTAGGTGGGAGTAATAATAAAAAGCAAACTAAAAAGATCATTAGTGGCCAAATAAGGTATCTTAAATATTCTCCACAGTTCTGGCATATTATTATTAATTAACCTTGTTTTAGTTGTGGTGATAAAATTTAGTGGAGATATTTTTGAATGAAAGCACAGATAACTATTTCTTGTTATACATGGGAAATTAGTTCCAAGTACTCTGAGGATACTGAAATCCACAAAAGCATAAGTCCCTTCAATAAAAGATATAGTATTTGCATATAACCTAAGCACATCCTCCTGTATGTATTATCTTTAGATTATTTTTAAAAGATTATTTATAACATCGAAAGCAATGTAAATGGTTTGTAGATAGTTGTCATACTGTTTAGGGGATAATGATAAAGAAAAAAATGTCTGGTTATATTAATTACAGCTGCAATTTTTTTCCAAATATTTTTTTATCTGAAATTGTTTAATCTGTAGTTGTAAAACCTATGGATACAAAGGGTCAAGAGTTTCAACAGGAGAAGGAGGAGAAGAAAGAGGGTTAACAACAACATCAATAATAATGTATTTTCAATAGTCTCAACCTGAAACCCAAGACTGCATTATAAGAAAGCCACTAGAGTTGGGTTGCCAGTAAAGTGAGTAGCAGAAAAGGTTTAAAACTATGATAAAATGCAAAGCTTACCTTTCTTTTTTGATATTTAAGATTAAAGTTTAAAATGTTGATAAAATAAAAGTAACATGAATTAAACCCAAATAATATATGATGATTCAAATCATATTAAAAACCAAAATAAATGAAACAAGTAAAAGTATCAAAGAATATTTTTTTAGTAACAAGAGTACAAATATAAAAGATGCTAAATAAATAGCATATAATGAAGATAAAGTTTTTGATTAAAATATATGGAACTTAAATTTGTATGTAGATCCATATGTACTGTTAATTCTCATAAAGTTATAAATGTCATGTAAACATGACTGTTATACAAGTCTAAAGGAACATGTGTCAAAAATATATAAACCAATTTAAAAAATTAATATAGAAATCAATTTATATGATCCATCAGGTTTCAAGAATATCTGAAGAACTAAGTATTCAGTGCAGTCCATGAAAAAGAAATGTTGGAATAAAATTGCTAATATTATATAAAAAACTTTTTAGAAGATAGAAAAATAACTCTGAACCTTTGAGATTACTTTTGGGCAAAAATCAATTGGGTATCCACTAGAAAAAAAATAATAAATTAATATATAATTTGAGAACTTGGACAATGATTAAGAGTAAATAATATATCAAAGGAAATAATATTCTCTTTGTGAATTAAATACACCTTGTGTGGGCCTTTTATTTAATGTATCAGCATGATATTGATATCATCCTTCTTTTGCTTTGTTTTCAATGTATGTATATTTTTTAACAGTGGATAAACTTATCAAAACTGCATGAATTATAGAGTTATAAATGAAACTATATTGAATATATTGCTAACAATTTGACAAATCTCAAAAGGAAATTAAAAAGGAACTAATAATTGTTTTCTTTCTAAAAAATTAAAATTTGATTCATTAAACTAGATTTAAAGAATGATAAAACACTTTTGACACATGATTATGTGCAAGTTCATACTTTTATATATCAATTGCAAATAAAATTATTTTACATTCCAATAAAATATTTCAAAATATGAACAGATAACATAAAATAATAGGAATGCCAATAAACATGAAAAATATTTTTATATAAATAAAAATATAAATTAAGAAAATTAAGGCTTCTTAATGTAAATTAACATTTTCTGTCTTTGATATATAAAAATTTTGAAATTTCAAAATATTACTTCAAGCTATTTAATATTGGGTAAGATAGGCAGTTCTGGTAGGGGTACGAATTAGTGAAAACTTACAGGATAAGGATTTTTGTCAAGTAGATCAAAGTCTTTGTAAGTTCCCCTATTATTTGACCCAGTATGCTTTCCAAATGTTGTTTATTAAAAAAAAAAAAAAAAAAAAAAAAAAAAAAAAAAAAACTTAAAAGTAATCACATTTTCCAATAATGGGAAATGTTTAAATATATGTATATCAATTTGATAGAATACTATGTTACTGGTAGAATTTTGCTTTGATGAATATTTCATATTAAAAATGTTAATATAAGGCACGGAGAATTATATACTTCAAATTTGTAGAAATCTAAAATTACACATAAGATATCCTTGTCTTGTTTCTTATCTCAGGATGTAGGGGGGTGTGTATCAGACTTTTACTGTTAAAACACCTGCATAAAAACAATTAATGAACATATCATTTTCATGTTTTTTTTTTTTTACAATTTACCTGTATCAGTATTAAAATTATGTTTCAAAAATTTTATTTAAAAAGTATTATTTTTGGTTTTAAAAAGTCTTAAGTCCTGAATCAGTTGGAGTCAACAGGCTGGTCAATTGGTCAGTTTGAAAAGCTGTGACTAGCTGGGAGTAGTGGTGCACACCTATAATCTCAGCCGATCAGAAACAGAGACAGAAGGATTGTGAGTTGAAAGCCAGCCTCAGCAATGGTGAGGTGCTACGCAACTCCATGTCTCAAAATAAAATACAAAATAGTGCTGGGGATGTAGATCAGTAGTCCAGTGCCCCTGAGTTCAATCCCTAGTAAAAAAAAAAAAAAAAAGAAAGAAAGAAAGAAAGAAAAGAAAAAAGAAAAGCCATGACTAATATCAGTGCTATATACCTTTAATTTTTATTGAGACTCGCCAACTGATCACCATTTTTTCTTATGTCCTTAACATTAGTTGTTAATGCTCTGTGACAAAAAAAAATCTGTGCACTTTAAAACCAAACCATGTAAGTATTTTTTACTTGAGTACTGTAAGAAAATGTACACTTTTATCTGTACTGTTTAAGAGACCCAGATCAGAATTAGGTATGTATTTTCTCTAAGTTTGCTCTAGTAGTAAAATGTTTATATTAGAATTTCTATGTCATGGGTTGTCAATACTTTTTTTTAAAGGAATAGCAGTAGCTGTCCAAAATGCTAAAATGGTGATACAATATTTATATTGTATTAAGAAGTGTCCTCTATAATGCAATTCACCATTTGTCCATATATTAACATTGCTGGGTGACACTGAAGCCCTTTCTATACTTTATATTCAGCAGTTTAAGCTTTGGCTCAATCTTGGTAGGCAGTGTCTCAGAGTTATAGGGATTGTTGGAGAGACAGGCACTAAAAAAGGAGAAAAAGAAACTGGGCTGCTCTTGCTGTAAACTGAAGATTATGCTAAATCAAAAGAAGTTGCTGGATTTCTGATGTCTACATAGATATAGAGATAAAACTTAGAATTCTGTTATATTGAAACCTGAAACTGCAGTCAGTAATGATAAAGACAGACATAGACAAAAATTCAAGGGGGAAGAACAGGTATTTCTTGGGTGGACTGCCTTTAGTCATCTCCTACAGTGTTCATGCCACCAGATTTATTTAGAATTAGACACAGAAAGATAATTTGTTTGTTTTTAATTTGGGACTGATGAAAATATATCTAAATTCCTCTGAATATTATATATATAATGATTTTAAGTTAGCTTAAAATTTAAATTTTAAATTACTGCTTCTATTGACCTAAACTTAAATATATTTTTTACAAAGAAATCAGAATATAGGAAAGATTTGTTTCAAAGAGTAATAAAAATATTAATGGATTTGTTCATATTTATCATATAAGTTTAAGTTCCTTTCTCTTAAATGGGCTTTTAATGTTGATCAAAGTTTTCATGATTGAGCTGACTTTGATATTTAGGCAATTATGTTTGGTATATTTATAGTTAACCTTTGTAAAAGTTTGTTGAGTTTATTTAGCAATCTGTATTCTAATTCAGTATCCCTTTCCTTTTGCTTCATGTGTGAATGTTATTCTATAGTTGACTCATAAAAAAACTTGTTTCTTTCAATTTACTGTAGTACTTAATGATCAATTTAGAAATTGAAGGATTTCATTCAACATTATCTTGAGAGAATTTACTGCAGACAAATATCTTTGAGAAGGAACAGTTCCCTTGGTCTTTTGTCTTTTTTATTTATTTTATTTTTTTTTATTTCTTGTGTTTCTTTGATGCCATGCACCCGTGCTGGCTCTCTGAGAGCCAGACACAAAATGAGAGTGACATGTTGAACACATGGATATCAAGGATGTGGTTACCTTAGCAACAGGAAGCATATAAAAGGCCTTAGAACTTCCACTCCTACTCCTGGGACATTTCGGAGTTTCAGATACTGTAAATACTTGTGAATATGATGTCTATAAGAGGCAGCACAAATATTAAAGTATTATAATTTAAAAGTGACCGAAGTTTTTCCCCCAGGACCAAGTTAGTAATTTATAATTCATTACCTTCCTGAAAATGGGCTAGTGGTGCTCTAAACCAAAGGCAGAAGAGTAATTGGAGAGTTACATTCCATAATAGGAGTTATATTGTGTCTCATGAATGTACACAGATCCCTGGGCTTTTGAATTCTTATTTATAGGTTTTGGAAGGTTTATTAGGTTAACATAAAATTTTAATTCAAGTGATAAAATGCATTATGGTTTTGAATTGCTATAAAAATTAAAGAGTTCATAATTTTAATAGCTATTATATATTTCAGCAACATAGTGATTATAAGTTAGCTTTGATCAGTAGTGGAACAGATAATTTGATTAGTCACTAGAGAGAAAGGTCCTGTCTGAAGTCTGCCAAAGTAAAAGTAAGAGAAAGCTACATTTGTCAATACTGACAAAAATAAAAATAAATCTTATGGATGTTTTAATATTAGCATAGGAAGAACATCTTAAATCTCTATTTTTGCCAAATTAATTTATTGTTATTTTCTCTTGCAGATATATTTTCTTCCTCCTTATGTCTAGACTTTCCCCTAAGATGGGAAGTCCCATATTACTTTTCTATAGGGAAAATCCTTCCTCAACTCTCTTGTTTTCTTTCTCTTATTTTTCTACCTTGAACACTGAATGGTCCATGCTACCTACACATATGATTATAGCTACCCTGTACTGCAGTGAATTAACCTTATTTTTTCTCTGTGAAAGAGTCTTGTTCCTGAATTTGCTAAATACAGTAGTATACTTGATTTCTCATACTATTTCTAATGTAGCCAACACCATCATTGTAAGAAAATTCAGTAACAAATCAACCATGATTTTGTTCTTAGCGCCAAGTGTGTATGACAGACAACTTCTAATGTTTCAAACAAAGAATCTAATAGTCATAGTCATGCTCTAGTCATCTAAACTTTTCAAGTTTGAGCCTTATGGAAGATAAATCATCTTAAAGCAAAGTGCCAAGGACCTATTATGCCAACTCACTTCAGAAATCCCTTCACTGATTTATGATTTACTGCTATGTTTTGCTATTAGGATTTATGAAAGATCAATACAAATATCACCTCATTGAAATATGGTGTGTCTTTACAAAACTTAGCTTTAAAATTCTAGCCACTTTGATACAAAAAATTACACAATGGATTTTTCTTAATTTAAGAAATTTTTATCTCTATTTGTTTATTTATTTTCTCAGAAAAAAATACTATATAAGACAATATGTCTCTCTTCTAATTTTATCATTCAGTTATCTGAAACAAATTGTTAACAGAATCATGATTAATACTTATTGAGTGTTTACCCTATACCAGGCCCAAATCTAAGTAGCTTAGGCGTATTGACCCTTGAAATCTTCAAAATAATCTTAGAAGGCTGAAACTCTGATTATACCCATTTTGCAGAGGAGGCTAGTGGGCCCAAAAGACAGACATACATCTTGTAAACAGTGAAGCCAGGACTAAAGGGAGTGTGGTTCCGAGAATTGCTGCCTCTGAGGTAGTGAATGAAGTGAGCCTGCTTCATCTTTTCTTATTTTGTTTGTCTGAAGGCTTTGTGCTGCCGATCAGCAATTTTACAAGCATTTCTGAGATATAATCACTCTCTGTTTTATCTAAAGTTTTTATTTAAGCATCATTAGTATAACTTGGGAAATCCTCTGTATTGCACATTGTTTAGCCCTGGCTATGACCCCCTGAATCAGACACTCAGGGCTTGGATCCTGCAGTATGTGTTTCTACATGTCCTTCTTGGTAATTCTGATGTACAGTAAAGACTAAGGGCCACTGGTGGAAAATAAAGAAAGAACATTGATGATAGATGACTAAATTCAAATCCTCACATTCTCTGCTTTGCAACTGTGTGACTTTTCATGTATTAATTAACCTTTCTGAGCTGATTTCCAAACAAATTAAATAAGGATAATATATTACTTGAGATTTTTTTGAAAATTAGTTATTGCTTACTAATCAATTTTATTCTGTGTCATTATACTTAATATTATTTTTGACATGGAAACTTTGATTAAAAATGATATCAAGTCAAATTTTTGTTGTTATAAATGTTATAAAAATGTTAGTAGCAGAATCAGAAAATAAATCACATACATTTAGTGCTATATAAAACTGTATATTTTCACACTTAGCATTTTTTTCCTCCTGCTCTTGCCTTCTACCCTTTTTATACATGTTATATATAATAACATGTTATATTTGTTATAATATGCATATATTATATTTACAACAAAGTCTGACGTATTTCTGTCTTATCAAATTAAGGTACCCTTAATCCTGGTTAAATGTGGATAACTTTATATAACGATATTTGCACATTTGTAGAATCTCTTAATACTGAATGAAAAAGGCATTAATTCTCTAAAACATTTTACCTATTTAGAGTGGTAAATCAAAATTGATAATCTGTCCCATTCTATCCCAGGAGGTACTATCAAAATAAAACTTCAGGCATGAAATGTTGCATTGGTGAATAACTTAGAACCTGTTGGTGGTGGCTAAAAGTTATCATCATCCAATGTCACCTTGCTACCCAGGGAGAAGTGAATTGTTTGATGTCTGTCCAATTCCCAAGGCATTAGTCTTATCTCAGAATACCACCATCACAGTAATCACAAATTTGCACTTGAGGTAGCATTCTCAGCCTGGAGACTAAAAAATAAAGAGGAAGGATATTTCTCCTGCTTGACCTCCAGGAGCTTTGCAGCACCTGAAGGGGGCAGAGTGGAGCAAGGGCTTGTCACAGTGCATTCAGCCACCTATAACTATAAACAGATCATTTGTGTTAGCCAAGGTTCATACAATTTACACATTTTGGGGTTGATCTAAGAAAAGTCTAGTTTGTATTTGTATATAGCTAATGTAACTCTAGTTGTTATTTTAGATGGACAGAACCTTGAGTTGAATTATCATATCAAACTTCCCTGTAGACACTCTGGAGAAAAGCTAATGTCAAAAGTACCCTGTCCTAGGTCATCAAAGAAATTAGAGAAGTGATTGCTTTGCTCGTTTAATAGGAGAAAGTTTTGGGCTTACAAAGTCAATAGGAATGAATTTGAGAATGGTACATTATAACATATGCTAAAACAAAAGCCTATGTTTGTTTTAATTTATTTCATAAATGCATAGATGTAAAATTCTAAGCTGTAATTGGTGGAAGTGAAAAATCAGAAATTTCTACTTCTACAAAAGCTTTTAAGTTTGTTTTTACATGAGTTAATGTGATAACTGTATTTCACTGTCATTTGATGTTTTGCAAACAATGTGCTT